>NC_065510.1:6818138-6936323 GCF_006386435.1 Epinephelus moara | reverse complement strand
TTGTTGCTGCTGAGTCAGTTTGACATCCTGGATATATCCTTCAAACACAGACTGTACACCCCTCTGTCTGCTTCTCTCTGGAATCACTCTTTCATTTCTCCAAAAATATAATATTTCTTCAGGGAGTGCAGTTAGTTGCAGTGTGGGCTCCATGCTTACTCCGACAGCTTGTCAGAGCATCACAAAGGGGCACGGTTAGCGAAAGGTCAATTATCTTATGTATATTGTATTATTGATTAATATCACATGAAGGAACGCTCGTGGGCCGGTCTGTCTGTGGTACGGCCCTGGTACACAAACTCTACTCAGGCGGACCGCAAAGGTAGTTAAAATCTGTCTTGGATCAGACTTTGCACCGGTTGAAGTCTAGTTGCTACAGCGCCAGTCCGCAAGCTGCTGCCCACTCTCCCCCCATTTGTGTAAGGCCAAAATACACTGCCACCGAGTGGCGTGTGTCAAAACAGCCGCCTGTATTACTGAACTGAAGGCCATCTCTCCTATCCTGCAAACCAGCCTTTGATCAGCATCACGGACAGCAACTGAAGCAACAGATTTATCAATGCTAATCTAACAGCCTGCCCTGAACTCAAACCACCCTGACAGCTTCTTGGCCTGCTGTGCTGCACTGGCTGCAGTGTAAAAGTTCTCCGGCACACAGGAAGGGTTTGAATCTAGCAGCTTGTTTGGAAGAAATAAACAAAGAACTTCATTGCTTAAGTAATGAATTAACAAAGTAAGAGAGATACTGATACTGCAGATCAATGCTCAGCTTCAAAGTTTTCAGTCGTTTTGAGTCATAAAATGAAATGTGTATTTATAAATTGTTACTTTGTTATTTTCATATATTAATGGCAAGCACTTCATCACATTTATAATAATCAGTAGCATCAACCAGTTTAGAGCTAAGTAAAGTTTTGTGGGTTTGTGTGTGTGTGTGTCTCCTCCAGGCTCTAATGTCCCTGTTTGTGCTGGCCTCAAAAGACGGCTGGGTCAACATCATGTACCACGGACTGGATGCAGTGGGGATAGACCAACAGGTAATAACAGAAACAAATTGCAGCCACATACAACAGTGGTGCAAATTAATTACACTTTCTCTCAACACACAGTAACACTACACACAGAAAGTCTACTCTTCCATATTGCACCACTTCTCTGATCCTGCTCTCAAAAGCAAAAAAATAAGCAAAGCCCACATGCCGAGGACTCCAGCCACTTTCTTCAGCACTTGCTAGGGAATCCCACGCTTTTTTAGGCCAGATTGGACATGAAATCTGGCCTTATGGTCATGCCGGAATCTCCACCCAGTTGGATGAGCGCACAACGCCCCCACAAGGAGGCTTCCTGATCAGATCACCAAAACACCTCAACTAGCTCCAGCAGAAAAATACTCACTCTTCAATTTATTCTTGAAGTTGAGTTAAAGCAGGATGGCCAAGTAGTATACAATTCATTGCTGCATGTCATCCTCTTTAAACTGCCACTATACTCCATCAGAACTATTTGTCAGTTGTAAAGCTTCGGAGACCATCTCCCCCTTCACCTTTCCAACGTCAGTCCAGGGGGGGCTGTCTCCAATAATTTCCATAATTTTTCGAAACCACCAACCTGACACAAACACCCGCTTCAGATCCTAATTAGCCAGCTGTGCAGAGCCAGGGATTAAACTTCTCTCGGAAATATTCGTGTCAAGGATGAAAAAAAAACCTGACACTTTTCATGTGAAAGGTAAAGTACAACCCTATGAACTCATAACCAATATTTCCACCAATTTACCCAAGATAAAAATTGCTGTCAGAGATTCTTAGGTTGCAAATATAGTCTTGCCATCCTGACGTATAATGCACTGATTCACAGAAGTTCAAAATTTAAGTAAACTTCCCCTCAACCTCACAGATCATGCACACATTCACCCACATGACGTCAAAGTACGATGACACGATGCAAATTAGTCTTCTGAAGCGGCTTCAAAGTGAACAGATTCCCTTTAGAATTCATTTTATTTGAAAATCTATTAGGGAATCTATTAAAGAGAGGGCATTATTCTGGATGATTCAGTTTCCCCGCCTCGGGGAAAAACCTTGCTGCAGTCCAACATGGCTCTGAATGACTAATCCTATTTGCACTCCACCCTGCGCTTTCAACACCCAACGCACTTCCAAATTGAAAATCTGACTCTCATCTCCAGTTTTATTGCACCTGAACTTGGTCTTTGTTTTGTAATGACTCCCTGCAATGACTACCTCCACACCCAAGCATCCTGATTTGTTCTTCACATTGTCTCCCTTTTCTTGGGTTACATTGTCATCCTTTCTTACCAGAGGCAGCTCCTGGATTTTTGGACGATACTGGCTGTGGATTGGGTCGATTAATTTGAAGACCGTGAGAGGCTTGTAGTAGTATTTCAAATGTTTCTCAAAACTGGACAAATTTGTAGTGGTGATAAACTAATCCAGAATTTTTCTGACAATTTACTGACAGCACAGTAAATAGTAGTTTCCTTATCACTGCAGCTGACTGGATTTTATGTATCTGTGCTAATACTGTAAAGCATTTCTGAAAAAGATGTAAATTTAATGTGAGTGTGATGGTGTCTTTGGATTGTGTGATGAAATCAAAGCAGGCGAAGGAAGGACGTACAAGCTCCACTCACCCCTTACAGTAAGGCCCAGATCTCACCACTGAGCCGCCATCTCATGCCATAGTAGTAATTAGTGTTAGAGTACAATATCAAAACATATGAAGCAAGCAAAACAGTGGAAACTCTGCTTACCTGTGCATTCAATTCATTGCTTTCACACCTGCCCTGTTTGGTTCAGTTCAACCGAACTTGCCGCCTAAGTGTGGTTTGTTTGGAAGGTCAGTTATTTTGGTGTGAACACAGCAATCACACTCAGGTGCGCACCAATACAACTTACCTTCTTGTAGAGGTGGTCCGGTTACAAACAAACTCTGGTGCGGTTTGTGTGTGGTGAGAACGTGTTCCGACCTGGATCTGAACCAACTGCAGTCACATGACACATTGTTTGTGTTAAACATGAGCATGTTACAGTCCTGGAGGATTATTAATGTGCACCTCCTCCTGTACTGCCTTAATATGCACATTCAGCACATCCAATGCATCAAAACATTGTTTTCTAGTTGGAGCCGCGCCTCGTTTTCAAACTGTATGGTTTGACTAAAATGAACAATGACAGCAATATAGTCCACGATGAGCAGCGCTAAAATCAACCTGCGTAGTTGTCCCTCCATTGTGACATTAGAAAGTGTCACATTTATCAAGTAGCAAGTGTACACTTCTTCAATGTTTGGTTTACTTCCTGGATTTTTCCCACATGGAAATTCTGACCAATCAAGAGCAGCTTTCTTGTAGAAGTCATTTGTTCTAGTCCGCTTGTAAATGCTGCCGTGAGAACATGAACCAATTTTAGGCAATTATGTAACCTTGTAACAAAATTAGTCCCTGATTCAGACCAAAGCAAGACAACTCTAGGTCTGAAAGCACCCTTAAAGAAATACTGTGTTATGCTGAATTTGTAAACTTTGTTTTTCTTGCATGCCTGTGGTGAAGAAAGGATCCAAAAAAAGAAAAAATAGATGAATTAAAGTCAGAGGGTTCCACGTTTAACAACAGCAAAACTAATCTTAATGGGATGCGGCCACTGCTGCCCCGGGTGGAAGTCTGTGTTTTTTGGACCCATCCACCACCACTCCCACCCGCCCTACAGAGACTTTCAAAACTTTAGTCCTTGTCCTGCCACATTTCCTCCTGACGCTGCCAAGCGCTGTTAAAGTATGACGACAACCGGCAGCTTATCATGCCGACGTTAAAGGACTGTTTATTTCGTCACTGTGTGATGCCGCATGTCACTGCCCAAACGCCAGATTTCGACAACTTCGGAGTGAGACTAGGTTGAAACAAAATGTTTATTTGCGGGGAAAAGTATTTTTTTTAATACAGATATAGATATGAGTCAATGTGTATGACATATATTCCCATCAAATTACTTGGCACATTTCCATTTATTGAATATTGTGTTGGGATGCCCTGTTACCCAGAGTTTAAGGCACCTGCCATGAACCACAGCATCCCCGGTTAAAGTTCAACTTGGGACCTTTGCTGCCGGTCATTACCCATCTCTGTCTTTGCTCATTTCCTGATATACTGTCACTACAGTCTGTCAGATAAAGAAAGTATTATATATCCCTTTACCCATGGAGACATGAATTCCTAATGTGGTCTACTAATATTCAACTTTTGTAAATTTAATATAAATAACTAACTCAAACAACTTCTGCCTCTTCATGTTCACCCTGTGCTGGGTGCCATTGATTAAGACAGACCTGCTGTTGTTGGCTTGGAGGGCTCCAGTGGGGGCTGTTGCAACCTTGAGCTCCCTCCTGGCTCCTTCAGGGTTTCCTATCCTCTCTGCCTTCTACATTTTGCACATCCACTCTTCTTCTTTTCATCTCACTTGGATTTTTTTTTTTAACTTTTCCGTCTTCTTTTCAATAAATTACATTTTTCCTCATACTTTCCTCTTCCTCATCTCCTCTCCATTATCCATTCACTTACAGTTACCCTGCCCTTTACTTTTCCTGGTGATATTTTTGCCCCGATAACCTCCCTTTCTCCTCTCTGCTTCGCACATTTTACACTGTTAGTGCTTCCTTTCGTCACTCCTCTTCACCGATCTACCATACCAGTAGTCCCTTGTCTTATCTCTTTTCCTTTGTTCTTCTCTTTACCTTCCCCACTCTGCTCTCCCAATTCTCTCTTCTTCACCTCCAGCCTTTGACCAACAACAATCCATGGATGCTGCTCTACTTCATCTCCTTCCTCCTGATTGTCAGCTTCTTCGTCCTCAACATGTTTGTGGGTGTGGTGGTGGAGAACTTCCACAAGTGTCGCCAGCACCAGGAGGTGGAGGAGGCCAGGCGACGAGAGGAGAAACGCCAGCGTCGAATGGAGAAGAAGAGGAGAAGTAAGGAGGGAGGGGGGGAATGAGAATGATATCTGGAGAAAATGAGGTGGAGAATTGGTAGAGGGAGGAGTAGAGGCTTTGAAGTACAGGAGGAAGGGATGAAAAATGCATGGGAAAAGAGGAAGAGAGGGATTTGGAGGAAAAATTGGGGTGAAAAGGAATGCAGTGTTGGGAAAGCAGGAAGGAAAGAGGTGGTGAAAGGGAGGATGGACGAAAGAGTCAACAGAAATATGGATAAATGGAAGGGATGGGAGTCCTTTTGCAAAAGGGAAATAGAGGGGATCAATAAATCAATGGAGGAAAAGTGGAGCAGAGAAATACAGTTTGGATCTTTTCAAGTTGGGTTGTATCAAGTACTTATCAGTATAGTACATACAGTAGATGTGGGTTGGCATGGCCCCAGGTTGGAGTAGCTCAGCGTGTGATGTAAACAGTGACGTGGGAGGGAAGCCGCGGCTGGTCAGTCCTTCGGCGATTCTCTCGTAAGTCGGCCCGTTCTTCACTGTCCCCGTCACTTGACGATTAATGGCCTTTTCGTTTGCGAGGACAAGGAGGGCGCGCAATTCCTTGTCTCCCCAGTTGCTCATCTTTATGGGGAGACACAGCAGGCCAACAACAAAAGTTAAGGCGGCGGAAGTCCGTGTAGGGCAGGCATGAGGGTTGGTGGATGGGTCCAACAACCACTGACTTTCACCCTGGTGGCTGCTGTTTGCTTACAGTAAGATTGTAAAGTTATTTTTTCCTAAACCCAACTGTGTGTGTGTGCCTTTGTGTTACAGTATTTTCACTGCTGGTCACCCACTGCCACAATCAGTTAGTTGATTGTGTTATAGTGCAACTTTGGACTAACCCTTTTAAACAGCAAAGTCACTCAATAGCATAAACCAACTGATCAAAGCAACCGTAAACCAGCAGCCCCTGTGTTCAGTGATGTTAAATCACTGTTTTTCTCAATGGAGTCTGGCTTTTCAGAGTGTTATAATGGCTTCAGCTCCTGGAAAAGGCTCTTAATATCGCATATACTTCAACTGATATTGATTTTTTTAAATGGCTAAAATACAGTTTGCTGCTGCCCCTGTGCACTGAAGTACATTGCTTAACCCTTCCGAGGTGATACACCTGCCTGCTTCTCCAAACTAGGGTAGTGTCGACCAACATCTATTGTATATAATACACTGTGGATAAGTACCTCATACAACCCCTCTTCTAAAGATCCAAGCATTTCTTTAAGTATATGCGGTATACAGTACAAATATCTTCATAGAAGTACTAATTTCTTCTCACATAAATGTGTGTTTGCCACTTTGGACTAAAATGTGATTCCACAAGTTAATTAATATGTAAAATAATAAGTAAAACTTGACTTGAAGCTTTGGAAAGACTGTATTATTTCCTGAATTCAATCCAAATGGCATGTGTCCAAGACTCATAATCTTTCATATTACACATCCTCAATGATATGACTTTGAGTGAGTCATTATTTCAACTCATTTAAAACTCCTTAAACTCCCTCTCACATTTATCAAACTTTTTCTCTTCATATTATCTCACAGTTTTATCTGCCTCTCCGCCTTTTCTCCATTTGCTCTGCCCCTCGTTTTTCACCCCTTTGGCAAAAGATAAATCATTAAATAAATCATTCTGCTTGCACCTTGTTTTGCTTTCTCCACACTCTCCTCCTCTTCCAAACCAAATATCTGTTTCTCTTTTGCTTTCCGCCCCCTTGACCTCTACCCCCCTCCTTCCTGGATACAAATGTTCCCATATCATTCCCGTCTTTCCTCTGCTGCTTCCTTGATTCTGTGCTTTCATTTCCTCATTCATCTACTCCTGTTTACATCTAAACTCCTTTTTTCCATCTGTCTATCCCTTCCATCATATTTTTACTGCCTTCTAACAACCCAAATCCCTCCTTGCCTTGTTGTTCTTCTCTCTGTTTCTTTCTTCTTCGCTTTTTCTCTCTCCAGAGGCCCAGAAGCTACCCTACTATGCGTCATACGGCCAAGCCCGCCTGGCGATCCACACTCTGTGTACCAGTCACTATCTGGACCTGGTCATCACCTTTATCATCTGTATCAATGTCATCACCATGTCTCTGGAGCACTACAGTCAGCCCCAGGTGAACACATCTCCCGAGGGGGATAGAGGAATAGTCAGGGTGTGGGTGTTGGACTGAGACAGACATGTTTAAGGGCTCCTGAGTGGGTGGTGGTGTACCATCTGGGCAGGATTTTTTTTTTTTTAAAAAGTGGGCACTCCCAGAGGCAGACTGCCAGCCTGCTGCTCTGAATCAGCAGCAAAAACTGCCAACAACCAAAACATTTATCCACGTGCTGGAATACAAACAATCTGGCAGATTGGGGTATCAGTTATATAAAACGTTACTCAGAGGGTGACATGCTCGTGAGGACGAAAAAGAAACCAGTTTGAGTTAAACTTAAAGAAAAAATAGGCCTGTAAATGTTTGACAGCAGTAAACAGTGCAGCTGTATCCGGATTCTGATACTTCATCGTCCTCTTGGGTAAATGTGTCTAAGGCTTTGCATGAGCCTATGTCTCAGCAAAGCTGTACCAACAGATATAACATGGTAAATCAAAAAGTAAGAATAAGAAGAAGAACATTTTCTTTACATCCTGGATTGATGAAATCCACGTCAATGGCAGTAAGTTATTGCTGCAAAAGGTGGGTTAAATTAAATTTTTCATTTGGCCCTGCTGAATAACATCAGAACACATTTAAATATTATGCCTTCAGGGCGTAGTATTGAAATAGAATAATCTATAACTTATTTCACAATTAGTTATTATTTCCTTTGCAGAAGGAAATGGAAATTCTTAAATAGAAGAAAAAATACTCTAAGTGAGCCCATTTAAAAATGAAGGAGAAACTATTCTTTATTTTTAAGATGATAATTAGTTCTCCTCAAATTTTGCATCCGCAAGACCTGTACGCTCATGTTTTGTCTGGAGGCTACTGTGTCTCAGTGTTGAACCAAAACTTAAATCTGCTTGAGCTGAGGTATGACATATTAGCAGCGTATGTGGCCGGCTTCACACAGACAACCTACACCACTTATTATTTTCTGTTAGCTTTACCTTCTCAGTCTGTTCATACAAGCTTTTACCAACTCTGACACTCCAAGTCAACAACTATTTGAGTTCCCAATGACGTCTAACTGCCCACACATGCGAGGCTACAGACCTGCAGGTTCCTTTGCCACATAACACTGGACTGAAGCCCGGTGAAAACAGTAGAGTAGCTGAAAAGCTATTATAAAGGTTGGCACTGTTGCTTCAAGCTTCACAAGGCTATTCAAATGTATGGTAGTAAGCTTGGGCTCTAAAATACTCTTGTTCTTTGAATTCACACATTGGGGATTTTGAGAAAGTCAACTAATAAGATTATTTTTGTCTGCGGAGCAGCTTTGCCAGGGCTTTGTCTTTGTAGCAGTACACCTCTACAAGGAAACGCTTGTCAGATTCCATGTCCAGTGTGTTAAATACACTCTACAGATCTCCGTGTTTAAACGTCTTTCCCCATTCAACTTTAGAAATCTCTACCACAGAATAAGCTATCAATGATGCTAAAGGGGATGTGCAACTCAAAATTGAGCTGCTTACTCACTGGTGTGACGTGGGAACGGGGGGGACCCAAGAGAGGCTACCATGTTTTAGCAGTAGTGTTGTCCTGATCATGGGATGTGTTGATGCCAAAACACGGTTACCGACGGTGGTCTCCAAATGAACGGCACTACTAGCTCCAGCAGATTGAGTGCAGAGGCTAGCGTTAGCTAACAAGTGGAGACCAGAAGGTGGGCAGTGGGCACTATGTTTTCGCATGTTAATGCAGCTAGTCAGCTGTCTGCCGGCAAAGCAAACAGTAAAGTAAGTAAAAGCAAAAAATAACAACATTTCACCACCTCTTGATGGATAGTGCTTTGAAGTGCGGCGCTTAAGGTCAATGACTTAATGGAGTGCCGGGCCAACATGGAAGGTCTCTTGTATTTTACATTGTTTTGCATTTATTTCTTTAAAATTAACCAGTTATCTAACGGTTCATGGGTATCGGGCTATTGAGGCCAACACTAACCAAAACTGACATCCTCAGTCCAGATGTAAAAAAAACCCTGTAAGATCACTAATTGACACATTACATCTTTAATCCTTACAAAAACCCAAATGCAAATGGGCAAATTGTCCTTGCTACAAGCATAACTAAGCTAAACTAATCAGCTGCTGGCAGTAGCTTCAGATTTACCATGTAGACATTAGAGTGGTCAATCTTGTCATCTAGCAAATAACAGTGACTCCTAAAATGTAACACTAGTTAAACATAGCTCGACTGAGACTGTACAACATCAGAAACTTAGCACATGGAAACTCTTCAGATGAATACACATTCTGGTTATGAATGTGTTTAGAAGATATGACTCTCTAAAATAGCTGTGTATACATGAACCACAATATTCCACCAATAATCAGAATAACAGCCCAATCAGAATAAGAGCGTGTCATGTAACCACCTCATTCATTAGAGACTGCAGTAATCCAGCCTGATCGGAAGGCAGGGCGGTGTAAACCTTTGATAATCTGTGTAATATGATAAAATTAGCACGTATTAACCATGTTAATGTTTAATCCGATGGTTTCTGTCTGGTTGGAATAAATACATGATTTCTGTGCATGTTTGCCCCACATGGGGGTAACATTAGGTGACATATCTGATGCGTGAAACAGTAGCCTTCTGCAGGCTGTTCTTTCAAATTTTTGTAAGTTTTCCAACGAAAAGTATTTGACCCAAATTCGTACATATTCCACGTATTTTAAAAGGCTCCGATCACATAACCAACAGCAGTGACTAACGGCCTAAACCTAACCTCTGTAACTTTACATTAATAACGTAACTGTACGTTAAAGACATAACGTCATTCATGGGGCGCAAATCTGTAGGATATCACATGCATTGTTGTGCGTGCATTTTTCGTAGGATATATACAAACTGTTTTATGAGAATACGTTGCCTTATGAAACATTGTTGGTACAGGCTGTAGTGTCGCGTTGCCGGACGTAAGAAACGTTAAGGAATATCTGTAAATTAATTTGTAGCTACAGAAGATAACCAGTTTCACGTACATGACTGACTTCTAAATTGTATTAACAGGCAGAACAACTGCTTCACTATATTTCATTTAGCGAATGAGTTGAGTTTTCTCTGTGGGGTTGGAAAAATTAAAAAAAAAAAGCACTGTATAAGTAAAAAAAGTTATAATCTGATAACATGCTTCGGGGCATTTAAACGCACATCTTAACAGATCATTGTTTTGGCATCCATGTTAACAGTTAAGAAAGGATCTCTAATCAGAATGATTTCCCTCAGATTGACTAATTATTAACCATGTAACTCTAATTATTGAAAAGCTTTGCCTTGATAATAGTCTTTGGACAGACTAATGATATGAATGATACCAAATAGTCATAAGATTGCAGTAATTTCTGGATGTGATGTCCTAAAAAACAGTAAGGTCTTACACTGTCGGCCTGAACTCAATTGTGCATAAATATACATCCCACGCTTAGTGTTTCATTTTTTGTTCTTCCTTAAATTGGCTGCGATGACTGTAATAATAACGTTTGATTATATGCATTGCACATTACAAGTTTCATTTTCATGTGACTCATTAATACCAGTGTGGTAGAAAAAAATGTTCTCTGCTCCTCCCCAGAGTCTGACATAATTTAGTTGTCTGTCTCAATTAAGCTCTCATCTATAAAAATAAATTTATTGGCAAGCTACTTTTCTCACACTGACAGAACAGATTCTCTGAACATCCTTACTGGTTGTGTTTCCCCTCTTCGTCTCTTCATTAATACAAAGGTTCTATTATTGACATTACAAAAGTTAAACAACAAATCACTTTACAATACTGTGCAGAGAACAAAGACATGGTTATGCTATGAACTGTGGTAGAACAGAATAATTTACTAGTTTATTACTGTTAAGATCAGAGATGGAGACATATGTTCACTGTCTTATCCTCTTGATGTCTGTTTTTTTCTAACCTCTGTGCCCCTGGAACCCTTGTTTCTCTCTACCTCAGTCCCTGGAGACTGCTCTGAAGTACTGCAACTACTTCTTCACCTCCACATTTGTGATTGAGGCCACTCTGAAACTGGTGGCCTTTGGCTTTCGACGCTTCTTCAAGGACAGGTACAGAGGGGACACCCCCAGCTGTATTGAGACTGTATACATTTGTGTTGGTGAGGTATATAAAGCTGCTTGTATCTATGTCAGTATTTACTGTGTCTTTGCCATTACCAGGACAATTCCTGCAAATTTATCCTGCCATATGATAGGTATATACCACGTTCTTAAATATCCCACAGTAGGGGTTCATACATTTTCCTTACAGGGATGTATTTTCTTGCATTACTTATTGAACTATGTAGGATCTGCTTCACAAATTGGCAGCTCTGAAAAGCAGCGAGGGATATCCTTAAACATCAACACCCATAAATCCCATAAAATGGCATGAGTAATCTTTAGGATTGGATTGGTGCTAAAAGATTATTTTGAAGACAGAGCTCTTGCTTTTGATGCATGTTACAACTCTCATCAAATACTGAGATCACAGATTCAAGCGGCAAAACTTGAGTCCTTCAGTGTCCCGAAAGGTAAATATCCAGCCATTAGAATTTAAAGATTACTCTTTCAACCCTGTTGCGTGTTCATTTTCTACCATTTGCAAGTTCTAGGGAAGTGGTTGGGTGGATGGTGGAGGTACAAAGCACAGGACTCTGATTTGGAGACCAGGGTTGTACTTAATTTTTAAGCACTTGTTTGTGTCAACAACTGGCTGTGTCATGAACAGAATTGTTCGTATACTTGCCTTTGCTCTACACGTGTAACACCTCTTCCTAACATATAATGAGCAAGCAAACTGTGTCGGATGGAGTGGTTGCTGTTGTTCTGAAAACAGGTTGGTGGTACGCAAAGCTTTGTGAAGTCAGGGCAAGCTTTTTTTTTTTTATAGAACTATCTGAAGTTTGCTTGTTGCTCATTTATATCATGTCCAATTAGGATGATATATTACTAGAAGATTACGCTAGAGCACACACCAGAGAACTGAGACTGTGTAGAACTTGGACGTTCTAAAATGGTTGTGATCTGTAACCAGCTGTTTTGACAGTGCAGCAGCAGTGACACATTGTGCAGATGTGGGTAATGGTGATATCGGTCTGTCAGCTTGTCTTCAAAACTTCCCACCAATGTTGTCACTGCTGACCTGTCTTCCTCCCTGTCAAATCACCATATTTCCCCTACACATCTCCTACCGTTCATGTACATATTGCATTTTGTAGACAGGTTGTGTAAACTTCTGATGTGCACAATCAACACTCAAAACAGATGCAGGATAAGCGAGGCAGCCACCATGTTAAATAGTTAAACGTAAGTATATCTCTGGCTTTAGTCTGTAAATTAAGGCAAGAAATGAGATGATAGTTTTCGATAATAAATTGTTCCTGTCTCGTGCTTTTAGCCAGATTTCAATTGTTATGTTGAGGCATTCACTGCTGTGAATGTCTAAAAACAAATAAAAAACATTGCCAGTGAACATTTTACGGATGCATTCGACATCACCATTATGTAACTCTTCTCGTTATGATGGTAAAAAAACGTTATCCATTCAAAATGTAGTTTCTGTGTCAAATTAGTAGTATATAAGGCTACTTATAAGAAGAGAGGGTTGGGTCCTCGGATGGATGGATGGATGGATGATGAAATTAATGTGTTTATGAAGGCATTTGGATCTCTGATAACACCAAACATAGCTAAAGTACAACTAAAGTAAGTGATTACACCAACATTTTAATAACAGTGACAACAAGTGGTAATGTTGTTACTCAGAATTAAATGTTTGCCTATTTCTATTTTTAAAAATAACTCATATAAACACTGTTTTTACTTTGTTTATATGAGTTATTAAATGATTCACATTGAGACTGTGCAGGTGCAGAAACTCTTTGGAATATTAATAGATTTCAGTAGCTACACCCAACACCTTAACAATCCATTGAGGGGGTCCTTTCTCTGCCAAGTGCACAGGCTTGTGGAGCAGCTGTGATTGTGTTAGTGAATATTATTTGAGATACCCTACTATGTAGATTTTATTATTGCTGCTTCCAATCCATTTTTAGAATTGTGGCTTTGCTGGAGGAAATTGCTTTTGTTTTGTTTTTGTTTTTTTGCCCCCCTTCTTTTCAAAATTGTTTCTTCCAAGCTATTTCAATGCTCTTTGCCTGTCTTACTGTTTCTCTCTCTCTGTGTCTTCCTCTTTATGTAAACAGATGCATTTTTAGTCATATTATTCCTTCGATCCTTCATTTTAATTTTACTTTCTCTTCCTATGTCTTTGTCCTTTCATGCCATTACACTCTTGTATGTTTTTGGAAAGCCCTGGCTTTATTAGGCGACCCTTTTTGTGTGTGTGTTTACACCCTGTGAGCCTGGTGTGTGCCAGTTCTGCTGCTCTGGAACAGAGATATTATCTAGGACAAGACACATTAACTGTGAAGGAACATACCCCAGGCAGCAATTTTGCAGTAAATCAAGTTAAATATTAAACAAACTTTGCCATATCTGGAAAATCTGTAATTAAGTAAGTGTAGCTGCTTTTTAGACTACTGTCCGTGCTAACCAAGAGGTTACACTAGGGATACTTAAGTTAATATCCACAGGTCCAATAGGGTGCCAGGTGGCTTGTCAACGATTTTTAATACACAGTGAAAAAGAAAAAGGTTCAAACAAGGGTTTTTGTAGTTTGAATGTGGTGGCTGCACAAAAATAGAGCTTGTTTATAAAAGAAGTGCCAGGGGAGGTTTCTCAAATGTCAAATCCTAGAAATTCCCATGTATAAACCTGACCTGTGCGGGGCATCTGCAAACAGATTTGCCTTTTCAGTGGAGATAAGTGAGGACAACAAACATCAAAAAGTTGAAAACAGGCAATCCTTTTATTAAATATACTGATAAATGTTTATTAACTGACATTTGGCCTTTTGTCATTTTGGAAAAGTGGACACTGGGCAAAGCAAGTCTAGTATCCCTGACTAAGAGGAGGAATTGACCAAGGGAAGTTTTTAACAGCTGGACACATTTTTCTAACTTTTCTCAGTTACTTATAATATGGCATTGGGCCACGTGAAATCTGAGTTTACTTTAAAATCAGTATTGTGTCCTGTGCACAGCTCTGTGAGCTGCTGATAGAGAAAAGAACAATCACATAGAAAAACAGTCCGCAGCATAACAAAGAACATGAGGACACTCTACAAATGTGGAAAAACAACCATTTTTTAAATATCCAGAATCAGACAAAGTGTAAAAAATGTTAAAGACAAGTTTCAGTCATAGGACCATCTTCAGCACAACTTCTCTCTGCATTCTTTCACACTTTATCACCTTTAGGATATGTAATAAATGAAATTATTTATTGCATCTGAAGAGTGCCTTCTTATGTCTTGTCGGTGTGTTGGCATTTGTCTATGTGACAAGACAAAAAATATTGGCTAACAGAGACATGACTCTCAAAATCATTGTTATTGGAGATTGATTTGTTTGCACTCAAATCTCAGACAGCATTGGAGTGTATTTTCTAAAGGGCTGCACCGAAGTTTTGCAATGTTCAAACTCTAATATACCACAATTATAAATCACTTCATTCATAAGTATTGAAGCATCTGATGTTAAAAACAATCCATAACTTCGCCCATTGACATCTGCTGAATTGCAAATTTTGTCACCCTGGTGTCGCCTTTTGGCTTGTTCACTAAATCAATGTAAGTGGAGCAGAGACCTTGCTTGGCCTTCTTGAAATTTCCTGTGGTCCAGGTGACATCATTCATCGTGTCATGTACTGTCAACATAAGTGGTAGCAGCCAAGATCACGTTCAAACATTTCAACACACAGCTTGTTGTTCAGCCTTGACATGACAAGAGACAAGATAATAAACACAGGAAGTGATGTTTCAGAGGTGGCAAGGTTTGCATAGTGTTATGGTGTTCTTCGAGTATTAACATAAATATTCATCACAGGAGCAGACCTGCAGGTAATGGTGGGATGATACAGATTCTTCTGCCAATTCAGTTGTGGAAGAATCGTGCAAATTATGCATGAAGTTGATGTAGAACATTAATATTCATTTAAAAAATTAACATAACACAGACCCTGATATGTGCAGCCATGAAGTACTGAGCCACATATAGAGCTAAGACTCCAAATTCATGCTCAGTCTCTTCATGTCGTACCTTCACTATGAACAAATTCCACAGATTATGGTAGATATAAAAATCATTGTGTGTGTGTGTATGTGTGTGTGTGTCTGCCTGTCTGTGTGACCACATTTGCAATAATATTGTGGGGGAAAAATCCCTTAAAAGTAGATTCTTTTTTCCTAAAATGACCAGAAATAGATGTCCACACTTGGTAGTGTAGCGTCGTAGTCCACTGTTTGTAATATAGAAATGTGTGTGTGTGTGTGTGTGTGTGTGTGTGTGTGTGTCGGTGTATGTAGGTGGAACCAGTTGGACCTGGCAATTGTTCTGCTGTCAGTAATGGGCATTACCCTGGAGGAGATTGAGATCAACGCCTCCCTTCCCATCAACCCCACCATCATCAGGATCATGAGGGTACTCAGGATAGCAAGAGGTATTCTCACAGACAAGGACACACACAAAAAGACGAATTTTAAATATAAACATGGTTTGCACACCCATGTTCTCACATCTGTTCTGCTCTCGTTTTAATCACCTGCTGATGCTGTTTGCTTTTAATCCAAGCTCAACACTTCCTTTATATTTACTTGTTGTGATAATTTAGAAATAATGAGCATCTCCATCGCACTAATTTCACTGATTACAACAATGTGTTGGATAAAAATACTTTTCTCTTTCACTAATTAATTCCTCTTACTTCTGCGTTTCCATTTTCTCTTTTGGTGTTAAGCAATTCAAACTCAGTACTTCCTGCAGAAATAATTCACATTAAAAGCCTTGCAGCAGTTTAACAGACATGATTTCAGAAAGTGTTGAGCTCGACTGGCAGCACAAAAATGGCAAAGTAGAAGCAACCAGAGGTATTTAGTTTGTTTTTTGTTTTTTTCCAGTTACAAAGAGAAATTTCAAGTTGCTGTTCATTGCTGGCATCACTGCTGTAAAAAAAAATCATTATCCTAATCTTACTTTCATAAGACAAGGGAAAGATTTAGATTTGAACATTGTTTATTGCTTGTTTTTGTTTTGGTAGATTTGGTTAGCATCTCAATATGCAAACATTGAACAGTGTTTAGTTAGTGTAAACCCAATTACCCATTTCTCTGAAGGCAAAAACACCCATTGGCCACAACAACCACACTTCTTTTTACAGTGAAACTAATTCCTTTTTCCAGTTGTGTTATTTTTTGCATTTTGAGACTGTGAGCCTTTTCCAATTTATTTTTAAGGTGGAGACAAGGCTCATTAAAACTCAAACATTAACACACTTTTCACTCATTGTTCTCGCTAAAAATGAAGGTAAGCTGATATCCCTGTCTATCTTTCAGTGTCTCTACTTTTTTAATATGTCTCTAATTTAGTAGCTCTGTTCTTATAATTCAGAGGAAATTACAGAAGTAGCTCTCTGGGCAGTACCAATTCCTCTTAGCTTCACACTGAGGAGGATAACGACTAATTACATCACTCTCACTTAATCCTCGCGCTCTTACCGTTGCCCTCTGCCCTCCATGATACTGCCAAGGGACCACTGAGTGGACCCATGGGTAATATGCTAATCAAACAGCAGCCGGTGGTAATTAACGAGCAAGTGGGGTATTTGATGATGAGTGCGAGGGCTACTGGTGACTTTACTCTCCTCTCATAACATTTTTTTTCTAACACGTTGCCTGAATGTTAACTTACTTGTGAGACTGTGGGAAAGAATATTAAAATGTTTCACCATCATCTGCTTCTTTCACAAAGCTGAATTTTAAAAATGCACTGAACAGAAGGAGAGATTCAGTGGATGAATATTTTTAATAGTTGTTATAAGCTATGACAGATTAATTTATATCCATAACTTTTTCGTTGTTTTACATAAACAAACTATGCCAGTTTTACCTACAGTGTATTATAATTATTATGAATTATATGTAAATGCATCCATGGCAGTAACCAAGTGTTATTTCTAGAGGCAAGGCATTTGCTAATCATATTATAATGTGGGTTTACAGGTCACGAGGCATGAGACAGTTTTACAAGAGGCAAACTTAAAGTCATTCCATATCCACAAATCATTTTCTCCTATAAAAGTAAATGCATACTGAGTTTTTAGAGTAAGCTTTACAACCATGCAAAGGTTATGTCATTATAAATAACATTTCATTTTACATTTTCTTTTTTGATAATACTATACCATAATGCTAGGTTACTAACTGTAGCCTACAAACCCAAACAATGCTGCTCCTTCATTTCCATGTCTTCTTAATGGATCACCAGCTGGTGAGGATGCTGACTTTCTGCCCACTACTGGTGGCTTAAGCCTGAGTCATTCAGCATTATGTAATGTGTGAAACCAGTATGTGCATATTTAAAGGGCTACTTTAAATACCCAAAGAATGACCATTTGTAAATCAGTTGGACAGAGGCATGTTTACCGCGATGTTACATCACCTTTGCTTTTAACAACACTCAGTAAGCATTTGGGAACTGAGGACACTAATTGTTGGGGTATTGAGAGTGAAATTATTTCTTATTCTTGCAATCTGGGGCCTCTGTTGTATTTTGCACTCCTCATAATGTGCTATACATTTTAAATTGGATACAGATCTGGGCTGCAGGCAGGTTAGTCTGGTACCTACACTCTTTTACCACACTGTTGTAACACATGCAGAATGTGGTGTTGCATTGTTTTGCTCGAATAAGTTGGCACGTCCCTGAAAGAAAAGCGTATCTGGATGGCAGCATATGTTGCTCCAAAACCTGCATGTACCTTTGAGCATATGTGTATTATGTTGCCTTCACATATGCACATTACCCACAATTACACTAAAAGACTCTCATACCTTCACAGATACTGGCTGGAAACTTTGCACGAGTATGGATGGTCCTTTTTGTCTTTATGCCAGAGGACACAACATCCATGATTTCCAAAGACAGTTTGAAATGTGGACTTAATAGACCACAGCACACTTTTCCACTTTGTGCCAATACATCTCAGATGAGCTCGGGCCCAGAGGAGGCAATGATGTTTTCGGATGTTATAAGGCTTACACTTTGAATGGTCTTAACCTGCATTTGTAGCGTTGAACTGTGTTTACTGACAATGGTTTCCAAAGTGTTCCTGAGCCCATGCAGTAATATACTCTATACAATCATCTCAGTTTTTAATGCAGTGCCGTCTAAGGAATTGAAGGTCATGGCATTCATTATTGTTTTTGGTCTTTTCTTAAATGTGCGCAGATTTCTCCAGATTCTCTGAAGCTCTGATGATATTATGAATTGTAGATGGTGAAATGCCTAAATTTGTTGCAACTGCGCTTTGAGGAATGACATTCTTAAACTGTTGGACTATTCACAGACGCAGTTTTTTACAAAGTGGTGAACTTTATGCTATCCTTGTCTGTGAATGACTGAACCTATCGAGGATGTGCCTTTCATACTCAATAGCCCTTTTTAGATAGGAATTGAGCAAATTTGCAGGAAAGCCCAATCAGTCTTCTTTCAGCATTGGCAGTATAAAAACAAAATCAGGGAGTGCAGCAAAATGCCACCTACCTAATTTTGTTTATACAGAATGTGCCTTTTTCGGGGCAATGGGGGGCGTGAGCAAGTAAAGAGTGACGTGGGAGGGAAGCTGCACCTGGTCAGTCCTTCGGCAATTCTCTCATAAGTTGGCCCGTTCTTCACCGTCCCCGTCATCTGACGGTTAATGGCCTTTTTGTTTGCGAGGGCAAGGAGGGCGCGCAATTCCTTGTCTCCCCAGTTGCTCATCTTTACAGTGTCTGTCAGGTTTGCGTTTCCCTCTTGCTACTAGCTGCTCGCTAATTCCTGCTATCAGCGGTTTCTTGTTTATCCACCGCCAGTGGCTCGCACATGCGGCGTCATCAACAGCTCCTCCCACAAGTCATCAACAGCCCCTCCCGTTGCGGAAGGCCACCTCGGTCTGTTTAAATTAAAAGGTTCCGCCAATATGACTACCCTACGAGGCAGAAAATTGGGCACCTCGGATCAACCCGCCAATCTGGTGTGTCTAAACGCTTGCAGCTTGCCGGCAAAATGGCCCAACATTCGCAGAAAATCTGGCAGTGATACAATCCCCTGTTACCAAGTAACCTATTTAGCTGCAAAATGTTCAAGGTGATTTAAAAATTTCACCACTTTCCCAGTCATTGGTTGCTCCTGTCCCAACTTTCCTGAAATGTGTTGCAGGCATCAAATTCAGAATGAAGTATATGTACAAAAAACTTAAGGTTAATAGTTTGAACATTAAATATGTTGTCTTTGTACTGCATTCAACTGAATATAAGTCAAAACAGATGTGCAAATCATTAAATTCTGTTTAATTTATGTTTATACATTGTCCCAAATTTTTGGAACTGGGGTTGTACATGTAATCTTAACTAGGTCACCTTAGAAATGTTGATATGATGCACATGAAACTTACAATTTGTAACATATCTTCTCTGGGTGTGTTGGTCCAAAAATGAGGAGTGGTCAGGCGCAGTCATGGCGCGTTGCTAGTTAGATGACGTAAAAAGCAAATGCACCAGCGACCAACAAAAACGTGGTCTAAAGTCAACGGCGCAGTATTTCGCTGTTAAACAAGTTAGTAATATGCGTCTCTAGGCGGGTGCACAATGCGCGTGCACTCTGCTCAGACACACACGGAGCAGCCACACATATGCAAAAGATAACAAATAAAAATATGATTACAATGTGAAAGGTTATTATTGTGCACATTAAAATATTTATCAGAAACACGTCTTAATGGTCAGTCATTAATCAGAATGATCTAATCGCAGTAATAATGATCATCATAATCCGGGAGGTCCAAGCTCGCAGTGTCCGAATATACGGAACTGCGAGCAGACCTCCACGGGCTGATGATGCATAGCCTGTAAAATGAACTTGTCTTTCCCAATTGAATTGTGATCATTTTGGCATGTAAATCACAAAATCAAAGATGTGAAAACGTTTGATAAACTTTATTTTGACATAAACACAACAATAACCAGCTTCTGTGAACTAAAAACGTAAACTTATAGCCCTACAAGTACAAATGTATATGTAAAAAAAAAGCTTTTAGAACGTAAAACTGAAGATCATCTTGTCAGGAGGAGGAGGAGGAGGAGGAGGAGGAGGAGGAGGAGGAGGATGACCCCAGCTCCGCAGCCAGCGCGCAGCCAGACCAGACGGTGCAGCCACGGGACCAGCCCTTCCTTCAGCGTTTCTCTCGTGCGCGCGCTCTCTCTTTCTCTCTCGCAGTCTCACTCTGTTTCTTTTCTTTTGACTTTTCTAACATGACAGATGCTGAATATATACTCCCTATCTGATGCTGTGGCTGTTTGTGGCTGGCTGAGAGGGATGTGAACGTATTAGTTTGCAGCTGTGTTAATCAAATCAGGTTGGGTTTCCATTACGCGTGCCAAACGGTGCCAATCCCCTTTGATCTGAAATCAGATGTGACGGGACAGTCGATATAGAGATACATTTTTCGTCTCCTCAGCTGTAAAACGCTCACTCTTTCCAGTTGGTAGGTCCGCCATCTAACTAGCTCTCCACCAAAACACACCCATGACTAATTCACAGAGTAAGTCCAACCCTTTTAGACTCTCCGCCATGGCGCACAGTCTGAAAACGCGCTGTCTAACTAGAAAGTGACTGGGACACGCCCATGCGCCGCATGCCTGGCGCTTTGCGTTTTAGACCATCTAAATAGGGCCCTTAGAGTTGCCCTAACCACACACTACCACCACTGCATCCACCTTCTCTCTATCTCACACATACACACACTTACACACTCCATCTCCCAGGAGCTTTTATTGTCTGAGCAGCTGTTGCCATTTCCAACAGAATACGGCTGCGGCCTTTTTCTCTCTGCTACCGGCCGCATCAGCAGCCATGTTCCTCCAGAAATTGGACTGCAGGGAATTGCGTAGGGTCCCTAATGGAGACCCGCGAACCCGTTCCATCTATCGATCGTTAGTTATGTCTCTCCTCCTCTTTCTCTTCCCACCTCTTATCTATCTTGATCGTTTCCTTCTATCTCTGTGGTGTTGTTTGTCTTTCTGTCCTTTGTTTCACTTTCTCTCCTTCTGTACAGTAGAGTCTCACTGGCTGTTATTTATCATTGAAACACTTACGTCCAAAGCAACACACATACACCCAGACATGCTATAGCTGTTTTACCCTGTGCTCCTTTTCCAGTGCTGAAGCTGTTGAAAATGGCAACCGGGATGAGAGCTCTGCTAGATACAGTGGTCCAGGCTCTGCCTCAGGTATGTGTCATCACACACATACGCACACACACACACATACACAGACGTCCTCCCTCAGCTTATCACAAGGACATCCAGGAGTTAATTAACATTTGTGGAATGATAAACGATCGGCGCCGATAGAAACCCCTGAGAATTATGACTTTCAGGAAGTCAGGTTATGACTAAATTTTTGCCCTCAATGTTACGACACCTTGTTAACTTTCCACTGTTCCTCTCATTTATTCAGGAAATATAAAGACCTCTGTGGCATTAATTTAAGATGTTTCATCCCCACTGCTGCTAACGAGACAAGAGCAGCTAAAAAGTTCTGCTCCCTTGGTTCACAAAAAGGCTCTTTGTTCTTTAGCCTTTCAAAGTTTTTGCTCATTCTGGGAATTCTGGAATACTGTGGACTTTTGCACTGGCAGTATTCAGCCAGGGAAATTGCATACGTTTTCTTTTGTCATGCAATGCAATAACTATATACTGAACTCAGTAAATGACTTTTATGAATAGGGTTTTTAATAGGACTGCCAGAATGTCATTGAAAGCTTGTTTTACATAGTGGTTGAATTAGATGGTGCAACAGATGGAGACTTCATCAAAAATGGGAAACACCATCAGCAAACTAGAAAGTGAGATTTTTTGTTGTTTATACCTGAGCCTCATTCCCTTCCTTCTCCTCCTTTTCTTGTGTTTTTTTCTTCTGTTAAGTCTCCTTAACTGTGTTCTGACTGTCTCTGCAGCTGGACATCTTTCCATAGATATAACCTGTTGTTCTGTCCTTGTTTGGGCTTCTCTTTGTCTTCGTCTGCCTCCATCACTTCACTTATGAATTAGTTGAGTTTCCTTGGCCTGAAGCAGACACTGTATTTAATGTGTTTAAGAAAGATTAAGCGCAGACCAGTTAGTGGCAGAAAGGATTTTTGTCAGATAAATGATGATGTGTCTTTGGCATATTTGGCTTGACAAATTGCCCAACTAATCATAAGTGGCTTTCAACATTAATAAAGAAACATCTGTCCAGTAAAGCCCACCACAGATGACATACCCATTGTCATTACTATGTACAAATGGTGGTGCTTTTAGTTGGTGTATTAAAAGACAAGGAAAGTGATGTTTTATTATGCTCTGTTACTGTCAAGAAATCCCATAAAAAGATCAATATTAATGATGTGTCCGTTACTCAGTACTCTTCAGTTCCCTGTGCTGTCATTAGTTCTCACCTACAAGCCCATTCCCTCCCACTTAAGTAGAAATGTCAAAGGTTAACCATTATTAGGTTAACCACCAAGAATATTCGAACCTGTTATAGTATATATAATATTTGCTTCTCTTCAGTTTCCTGCACTGCGCACCAGTCAAGTCAGCTGCTAGCTAGCAGCGTCACTCATTCGGCAATGTCCACTGATAAAGCTGGCCCAACCCACCTGCATTGCTGCAGAAACATTGTACCCACTCTCTGATCTCCCCCCAGGTCGCCCCAGTGAATAAGCAGCTCAGTTGTGAGCCTCAAACCCACTTTCACACTGCTTACTAAGTTATCACTGTTTGTACCATTAGCACTGTTAGCACTGTCAACATGGCAACTGGTGCTAACAGTTAACCATGCTAAAGGGGTTTTGCGGCACTGCTAGCTAGCTCCCACCTGATCCTGGTTGTGTGCAGAGTGGTGCAGCCAAAGCAAGCTAACCAGTGGAAAAGGAAGATGGGCAAACTTTCCCTTTAAAATAATTTGGTTCTAGTTTATTGTTTATGAGTGAATTATGTGTGTAACTGTTGCCTCACTTTGACAGCAAGACCCCGGGAAACACGAACATGACCTGCGATGTACAGTTCAAGATCTGAGAACAGAAACAAAAATGAATACACACAAAGTCAACAACTACAGATACACCACAGAAATAGCAACATAAAGATGCATGTATGTTCTATGTATCAAATGTATGATTATTTTTTCAAATAGTTTCTATTTTTTTTATTATTATCATTATTATTATTAAAAAAAATCATAGGGAAGATTTTGTAAAGTTCTTGGGTTTCTTTTTGATAACTGACAAATAACTTTTGTCAAGCTGCATATAGCCCTAAAGATAAAGATGCTTTATAGTACCTCTTCCAACTGTCTTTTCTTGTAGCAAAAGCTTCTTCATTACTTTTTACTATAGCTATTGAGATAAAATGACATGTCTATTATCCTCAGCATCTTCATCTTTTTTGCATATAAAAAAGAAGTGACTGAACTTCTGCCTCTCTTTGCCGTTCCCCGACATAACAAAGCTTTAAACTAAAAAAAACTAATGGATCTGGACCGACTGTTCTCTTTAAAACAGCTCTTTATTAAAGACATTTATAAAGGAGTCTGTACAGCCAGAAGTAGATTTTTCCAGCGCTACTGCCACATCACTGCTGTCTGGAGCCCTCTGGGAGGATTTCTAAACACACACAGACACACAGACATACACATTAACACAAATAAACACAGACTCACACACTGAGGTAAAATTACAGTCACAGAAATCTCCCCTGCTTCAGTTGTGCCTCGAATCAATAGTCCCTTTTCCATCCACTTTAACTTGTTTTCTTTCCAGTCCCTGCTCTCTCATTTGGACAGATTTTAAAGTTTTTCAGGTTTTGTTTTTGCTGTGCAGGCTTAGACCACAACAAAAAACACTTTGAGCTAAGAGTGGGTCAGCATGACCATCAGCACACATGACTTATTTTTCTAAAGTACCCCACCATAAAAAAAAGAAAATAACAAATGTGATCAAAAAAGACTGTGAATTACAAGCTGTGCTTTGGCCAAATCCTTCAAATCCTTCAAATACTCTGTATACACCAAACTGTTTCGCAATAGGCTATCAATATATAGGTGGGCTCACTGCTTTCCAACCTAGACATTATATAAATACTGTCTCCCATAATCTATGGTGATGCAAAAACTCACTGATAGATTTGTTTCTGAGAGACTTCATATTCTGTTGTGTTTGTTGGGGAAAAGGTCTTTTGGAACCATGATACAACAGCTGCAGACTCTATACCCTATGACATCCTAAATTTGAGTTTTAGCACTCTAGTTCTGTGATTTAGGAGAGAGGTAAGGTAAGATGACGTAAGGTACACTTAAGTGTCCCTGAGGTGCAATTGAAATACAGACAGTAGTCCTGAGTAGGAATCTGATCCTCGGATCGGGTATCGGCACCGATCACGTTATTTTTACAAAATCGGAATCGGTAATAAAAGATCGGAGGAATCAAAACAACAAAAATGGCCAGGTTTTTCATCTATGTTGTTCATTGTTGCCTCCGCTTTCCAGTGTATTGTAACCGAGCGTCCTGGGTTCGCCTAACTGAGTGCAGCTAATGAGCAATAAAGGGACAGGAGTCGAGACAACAGGTTCAGTGGCCACCGCTTCTCACTTTATTCTGAGCAACACAGCCACACCTAACGGCGGAACCTCGCCTACCACAGCTCTACGGCAACTCTGGAGGGACAATTTGTTTACATTTTGTGCTGCTGAACCACCGATAAGCTTTTTGGATACTATTTAAATAAAAAAACAAACCTTACGGGACAACTTGGATGCATTCTTTTTTTTCTTTCTTAATGCTACAACTTGGATGCATTCTTTTTTTTCTTTCTTAATGCTTTGCAAAGTATCGGATCAGACTCGGTATTGGACTCGGTTTCAAAATAAAGGACTCGGTATCAGATCAGATGCAAAAAAAAATGTGAACAGGACATCCCTAGTCCTGAGTACAACAAAACAGACCATACAATACATAACACACAGTATCCAGTATCTGTCAGGGGGTGTCATAGTGGGGAGGAAAGTGGGACTGATTACCCAGGGTTCCAATAGGAGGGGGGACTTAAAAACCCCCAAATGAAAAGTTTGGTTTTGTTTGCAGTTTTTTATCTCTGAATAATCAGTGCCATAACTGAATTAAAATTGGCTGAATGAATCAGTTGAAAGACTGAGCTTTGTATTAAAATAACAAGTAGTGGAAGCTCTCAAAGGCCCCTCTCACCTCTTAAGGGCACAAAATGGTTTAGTCCGCCCCTGCATTAGGATTCAGCTCTATACTCAGAAAGAAAGTAAAATCAGGGTTCCGTAAAAAGAAAAAAAAAAATGAAAGAAGGAAAGAAAGCAAACTTACACAGAAGAAAAAAAATTAAAAGCGTGAGAGAGACATGGTATAATAGAGGAAGCGTGGCGGGCCCACAGAGACTGCTTTTGTGTTGGGCCCAGAATTTGGTGCTATGTCCCTGAACCTGAGATACGAGACAGTAAAGTAAGTTTATCAAGATGTTTACAACAAAAAGCGAGCTGTCCAAGCCCAACCTGAGCCTGAGCCACAGAGATAGTTTTGGATTCGAGCCTGATTACAAACTCTGAATCTCCAATGTAATTTTCAAAAATATACACTCATCAACGACCTTATTATGTACACTTGTTCAACTGCTTGTTAACGCAAGTAGCTAATCAGCCAATCAAGTGGCAGCAAGTCAATGCATTTAGTCATAAAGATATGATGAAGACGAGCTGCTGAAGTTAAAATCGAGCATCAGAATGAGGAAGAAAGGTGATTTAAGTGACTTTGAACATGGCGTGGTTGTTGGTGCCAGACGGGCTGGTCTGAGTATTTCAGAAACTGCTGATCTACTGGGATTTTCACACACAACCATCTCTAGAGGTCAGAGGAGAATGGCTAGTCTGCTTCAAGATGATAGAAAGGCAACAGGAAGTCAAATAACCACTGGTTACAGCCAAGGTCTGCAGAAGACCATCTCTGAACCAACAACACGTCCAACCTTGAAGCAAATGGGCTACAGCAGCAGAAGACCACACCAGGTGCCACTCCTGTCAGCTAACAACAGGAAACTGAGGCTACAATTCACACAGGCTCACCAAAACTGGACAATAGAAGATTGGAAAAACGTTGCCTGGTCTGATGAGTCTGGATTTCTGCTGCCACATTCAGATGGTAGGGTCAGAATTAGGTGTAAACAACATGAAAGCATGGATCCATCCTGCCTTGTGTCAACGGTTCAGGCTGCTGCTGGTGGTGTAATGGTGTGGGGGAGATTTTCTTAGTACCAACTGAGCATGGTTTAAACACCACAGCCTACCTGAGTATTGTTGCTGACCGTGTCCATCCCTTTATGACCACAGTGTACCCATCTTCTGATGGCTACTTACAGCAGGATAACGCACCATGTCACAAAGCTCAAAACATCTCAAACTGGTTTCTTGAACATGACAGTGACTGTGTTTACAAGGTCTTTAGTATCCTGGTTTTGATTGGGTTTTTTAAGTATCCGTTTTTGTGTTTGTGCATGTAAACACCATATCCCGAATTCAGAGACCGGGTTATGCCCTTTTCCCGGTTTCAAGAAACCCGGTTTTGCCACCTGGAGTACTCCAATAGAAGCAGGGATACTGGAGCATGTATACGCCTTATCCCGGTCTCTGACGGCTGCCCGCCACGTGCGCAGGCGCCAGAGTGACGCACCAGATATACAAGCAACATGGCGGCAACGAGAGCTTCCCATTTTTGGAGCGACAAAGAGACTGAATTTTGTCTGAAAATGATGAAAGAACTCAACATAACTACGTGTATAGACGGCAGAAGACACAGAAATGCAATATTTGTTGTCGCTCTCTCCTCCCATTGCTGAAGATGAAGTGGATGAGCCATAGCTGTAATGCGACGTGAGTATTTACTAACGCTAAGCCCGCTAGAAACCACAGAGGTCTCATTTTTGTCTTACTTCTAAATATAATAAATATATCACATTTCCTGCTCAATCTGTTGTAAACAAAAGACATAAAAGACGTAACACACGCCTGCGCAGATAGGATGCAGTGATCAGAAAACGGGTTACTGGTATTTATCATGTATACAGGGATATGAATAACCGGGTTTCTCTGTGTTCCATGTAAACATCATATCCCGGATAAGCCTCAAAACCGAGATACTAAAGACCTTGTAAACACAGTCAATGAGTTCACTGTACTCCAACGGCTGGTCCAACCCGGTACTAGCAAGGTGTACCTAATAAAGTGGCCGGTGAGTGTATATTAAAACATTTATTACAAGTTTAGTCAACTAAAATTTTAACAGTGTAATAACATTGTGACACGATCTCCAACATCCTGTCTTATAAAATGCACAACACAGCTTGAAAACTGTCATACACCATAAAGTACATGTTTATGCGAGACTGTATAAGATTTCTCCTCATTAATGAGAGACAGGAGTCAGAATAGGTTATTGGCAACACATACCATATACATAATTCATGACATTTCACTAGCTATACGGTCTGCATTAAAAACAAAACAAACAAAACACTGGGAAATTAAAGCAGCCCCAACCTGATCCAAGCCCGGGGAATTGTCAGAAAATGCAGCCCAGCGCGGCTTGAACCCGGTGGGTTGGGTCAGGCTCAATCAGGTCTGGGCAGATAACTGAAGCTCTAACATGAGCTGCAAAAAATAAAGCCACTGCAGCTTGATAGCAAGAACTGGTCACCCCTGACAGCAGAAACTGGATAAAACTGTTCTTTGAGTCTCCTGTTTTTGGAAATTAGATCCACCATAAAAGTGTAAGCAATTACCCAGAGGACTGTGAGTATGGAATACCCTTTCATGTGTTTGCATGAAAAGAAGTGCCACACCATGATGCAGATTACTTAATCCAGGTTCAATTCTAAGAACAGAAAAGAACACATTCAGTAAACTGTTTCAAAAGTCTGAAGATCACTTCAAGTTTGTTCGCTATGGAAACCAAAGGTATAAATATCAAAGTCCTTTCTCAAAGGTCTCTGTTGCTTAGTTGCAGGCTCTAATGCTTCCATAGCTTCCAACGATCTGTTTCTTATACCACAGCATCCCCATCTCTGCGGTGTGCTCTCACTCCTCGCTTGAGGGATCTAAAGACATCAGATGGGCTTACATTACATACTGCAAACTGCTTCAGGCCAAGTCATTGCTTTTAATATCCGCCAGGAAACATCAACATGCACAACTGGGAAGAGAGAGGAAGTTATCCTCGGGCTTTGCCTTACCTCTCCAATTTCCCCATTTCACCCTCCTTCATTATTTCTTCTCTTTCTCCAGCATCGCCCTCTCCTTCAATAAAAGCTATATGTGTTATCCTTCTGCTAATCCACTCTCACTTTATTTGCCTATATAATGGAATTCTACACTCATGTATTTGAAAGCACCTCATTGCCTTCCCTGTGAGGTGACTTAGCTAATGGCATTCTGCTTAGTGCCTGCTATTGCACCCCAGGGAGTCCTTTAGCCATTTACAACGCATACGTATCACTATCTGGGAATGCTTTCTCTACACGGGTGGATTCATGCCTGTTCAGCGAGTAAAATTTCTCCGAATTGTGTAAGAGAGTGATTATCCTTAATTTGAGGCATGAAGGAGTTTTGTTGTGGTTGCTTGCTTTGTGTGTGTTAACCTCCAGTTTTGCTATTTGCAACTGTGTCTGATTCGATGAAATGTTTGTCGTATCAGGATCTTGGATGTGCCTGTTTAGTTTCATGACCTTTAAGCCCTTAAAAAAAAACATCCAAAACCTACTGCAGGATTTCAAAAATGCATGAGCACCAATAAGCCTGTTTTCATATTTCATGAAAAGCTCAGGCTTTCTGTCCAGATTCTTGTCCATGCAGCTGGGTGGGCCACACAGTGAGAGATTCTTTTCACAGAAGATCTGACACACCATGAATTGTTTAGCAGCTTCTCTGGTTGTAGTTTGTAACGTCGTCAGTGAAATCTTTGGAAGCGCAATGTGTTCATATGAGAGAAAACTACTTAGTTTTTCTGAATTAATGGGATTATTATCTGAGAAATGTATTATTATCTCATTAATTCAAAGCCACAGTGTGTAGGAATTTCTCCCATCTAACGTTAAAACTCATATATTGCCTTCAAACGGATAGCGCACTCTAGCACCTCACTGTGTCAACCGTGTATTACAACAACGGTAGCCACTGTGTACCAAAAAGCTATGATGACATTGATGAAATCATGTCATCTGATACTTCATGGAGTATTCATTCAGGCTCCTACACAGACACATGTGACGTGAGTTGACAAACCCCCTCCTCACCATGCTGGCTGTGTGTACAACATAGGACTGTTGGGGCGGGTGTAAATCGAAACAAACCAATCACGTCTTGTCTTTTGACAACTGACAAGTGGCTCAACCTCACACACCTCATCCCTCTCCTCGCATCACTGCGGCACTGGCCTGTGAATTCGCCGGTCACGTTGCCTTTTTGATTCCCTTTTGCGCTTTCTTGGCGACGAGGATTCTGTCTCCCGTGATGCTGCATATGCATGATCCTTCATTATGCTCAAAGAGTGGGGCTTTATTATGCTGCAGTAGTGCCGGGGTAGTAGCGAAGCGCCTCTTGCTCCTCTCCTTCGGCTTCTCAGTCACGCAGCACTGGCCTGGCTCTCAACGAAAACGCAGAAGGCGGGGCTACTCCCTGGTAGTGCTATATGTCCCTTGCTGGTGGATGTATTTTCAAGATGGCAAAACGTTATGGAACCCCCCAAACGACTTAACTGCTCAATGTACAAACAAATCCAAAATTCTCCTTTTATGAGAATAAGTCAGATTATTGGTGGAGGTAATAATACACCAATGATGACATATTTATGAATGCAGACATCGATTTTTGCCAATAAACAACTGAAATTCTACACAATGTCCCTTTAAAAAAAAAAAAGTGAGAGGAGATTTTTTTTCAACAAAGACTTTTCTCATAGTTCTGAAATAATAATTTCCTTAATTATAAAAACAGAGCGGAATTTTTTTCAGATATCTGAGATGATTCATTCAGAAAAGCTGGGAATTTTGTTTCCTCAGTGAATGCTTTTATCGGCACTTGCCTCTTGCCCCCTAGTCTGAGTGGGCGGACGTTCGCTGCAGAGGTCAGCCTCTCATTGGGCGGAACGAGCCACCCGCTGAAGTCCCGCCCTACCACCTCCGGTTGTGTAGCAGTTTTCAACCGTTTTCAACACGTCCTTTACTAACTTTTGTGGTGTTTGATCTTGCGGGGATGTAGCCATTTTTCTGCCATGGTTCGCGTCCTGTAGGCGATATTTTTGTGGGCGTGTTACACCAAAACCTGTTTCCCCCCGGCAATATTTTTGCAAGTGCACCGTTGCTGTGGCACCGCCCAGAACGATTGTGATTGGTTGTAAGAAGTACAAGCAGCCGGGGCATTTTTTTCTCCACTCTTAAAGTGAGAGTCGGCCCAGCCAGACCTTCCTTTTCTTGAGAAAGGTCTGGTGAGCGAGACTACTCGCCCCCTAAGCTATCTTCAGTAATTCCTGTTAAAACCTTTGAAAAGGTTATAAATCAGTGGGCAAAACACTGTAATCTTTTTATTTTTGGTGCCAAGGACAACAACATATGATCATGATTTAAGCCAGGGACATAAACATAGATAGTGCAGGCAGTGTGATTGCACTGGGGCCCCTGGGGTGGAGGAGCCCAAAGAGTGGGATCTTGCAGGTGATTCAGATTACCACGTTGGAAATATATCTGTGTTCAAAGATAAATGATTAAAAAAGAATACTATTAATTTAAAAATGGTGCCATTTGCTGTTTATGTCATCAAAAAGGCAAACCCATCTGACATAGTTCTCTTTTTCCTGTCTTTTTTTTTTCAAATAGTCAGTAGCTATCTGAAACAAAAATAAATGGTTTTTATTTTTACATACGTTTACCTCATTATTTGAAACTTCACACATTTAATGAACATCTGACATTGTGATATTTTATATATATATATATATGACAGAAGATAAGACAAGCAAAATAGGTCCCACACTCATTACACATGTTTTTTTGTGAAAGGCACCTGAACGCATTACAAGAAAACTGACTTCAATTCAGGTTTCAAAGTGTTAACCTCTGAATCAGTATCAACATAATCTGACCCACTGTACCTAGAGAAGTACACCTGATTAAATACAGTGAACACAATGAGTTACCTCCGTCAGAATAACGTGTGAATGTTCCTTTTTGTGTGACAGGTGGGAAACCTCGGTCTGCTCTTCATGTTGCTGTTTTTCATCTACGCAGCTCTGGGAGTGGAGCTGTTTGGAGAGCTGGGTGAGTCTGCTCTACCACCGACTTGTTGCTAATCAAGTGACAAAAACATTTTAATAACTGTTCCCAAAACAAGATTGTCACTCATGTCACCAGTTATCACAACTCCATGTGGCTCGTCAGCATCATGTGTTTTCAGCAGCCATCAGGGCTGCCCCTCTGCCAGACCACGCTGTTGAGTCTAAATTGAAAATTAGCTTCCCAGTTTGTGTTTGGCTGGTCAAATAGAGGGAACTTCTCCACAGTCTCATTAAAAAAATTATGTCCACTGCCATGGTATTTCTTTGACCAGTCACTATGAAATGTTAATTGGTTGTCCATTTCTTCATGACAAACTGTTTCTCAGGATTTGTCACAGTTTCTAGAAATCTTCTAAATTGCACATCATGGACAAAACCTGCTAACAAGCAAACAAACGGATGCAATTGAGCTTAAATATTGATCCAGCTCTCTGCTGTGAGTGAAAATGAAGAAAATGTCCTTGACTCAAAATCAGCCAATGTGTAATTACAATCAATCAGCCGAAGAATTAAGTGTAATGAACACCGGAATGAAAATAATTTGCAAATAATCATGTCCAATATTCTTAGTCAAGGTCACAGGGACTTCATTTAGGTTTGTTTCCATCCCTCCTTGGCAATTAAATCTCTAATCTGACTGGCTGACAGGTTTCCAGAACTGTGGTGAAGCTATGTGACTTTTGGCATATGGCAGCTGGACACTTGCAAACATAGGGCCCTATCTTACAACCAGCCTAAAGTTGCACACAGTGTAGCACAACTGTCATTGCTAGTTTCAGATTGACACGGTAGTCATTTTCACGGCCCCTGGCCACATTGTCTAGGTCCCAAATGTTCTTGCAGCCATCTGTAAAGCCATGGGCGTGTAGGTCTTAAAATGAGGTGTGGTAGGGCACAATATTGATGTATTGCTGTTTTCAGGCAGCAAAGCAATTGCACCATTGACCAACAAATCCTAGTCTACGGTCAGAACAGCACAGTATTCTCCTGCTGTTTTAAAGCTGATAATAAGATGCTCCTACATAGGCCTTCAACATGCATACACTCTGCTTGTTGCACACACAGGGATGACTGGATGGGTTGCAGGTGGTTGAAATAATAGATTATTAATGAGGAAAATATTAATGACATTTTTTAAAAAGTGAATATAGCAGAGAGCTGAGCAGAGCTGTTTTCTGACTCCCAATGAAGAGAGACGCAGTTTTACACATGAGGAGCAGCAACTTTATTGATTTTTCCAGAAGCAAAAAGTTCTAAAGTCGTTCTATTTCCTCTGTCAAGTTTGTAACTAGAGTTTTTTAGTGTTGCTGCTAAAATGTCCCATAATATTTGCTGCACCGACATCACTGCATTAATCTCAGCGGAAAACCATTTGCTTCTCCAATTTGCAGAATCCACAATGTAAATAGCAGTGCTCCAGGTGCAGCAGCACCTGCTCTAAAAAGGGAATTGAAGATGACACTCTGATTGGTTGAATTCGTGATATGCCCAAAACACACAGCTGATTAATAAAGGAACTAAATATAAGCTCTTTGCCCCTTGTATCTTACTTTGTGCCTAGATTATGTACCTTTTAACATACAAAGTGGGGATGGACAAATGCACCTGTGCCATGAACTTTCGCCCATGCACTATAGATCGCTTAAATAGGGCCCATAATGTTTGCACTATTAAATGCTGCAAATCAATATCATCCTGTTCCTTTGTGTACATTTTGTTTGCAACATCTGGATCTTCTCTAATTTAGAACAAAGCAAACTTTCTAGCAACGACTTTGACCAACCTTCATAAAACTTTGATGTAACCAACGTTTACCTCTCTAAACCCTTTCTTTTCCTCGTCGTTTTCTTTTCTCATCATGTCGTCTTTCAGTGTGTAACGCTGACTACCCGTGTGAAGGAATGAGCCGACATGCCACCTTTGAAAACTTTGGAATGGCCTTCCTCACACTCTTCCAGGTTTCCACCGGCGACAACTGGAATGGCATCATGAAGGTACTTCAGTTTTACAGCAGTAGTGGAAAGTACATTTACTCAAGTACTGTATTTATGTAAAATTTTGAGTGATTTGTACTTTACTTGTGCATTGTCATGTTCTGCTTCTTTATACTTCTACTCCACTGCATTTCCACGGCAAATATTGTACTTTTTACAACATTACATTTATTCAATAACTATGTTACTTTGCAGATTAAGTAATAATGCAAAATATAATCAACAAATAAAATATGATGTATACGATACGATATGATACAATATGATGTATTAATGGATGAAATTTACAAGCTAGCAGTATGTAAAGTAGTTAAAATTACCCCCACCCACCTATACCAGCTGTCTGACTGAAGCCTGAGGTTTTGGCTCACAGGGATTATTTTTACACAAGTTTAACTCACTATTTGAAACTTTGGCATGTTTAATACAATCATCTGGCATTGTGACATATAGGATGGAAAATAAGGAAAAGTAAAATAGGTCCCCTTTCAAAGTTAGAGTGGGTTACAGCAGTAGGAATGGTTTTACCATTTGAACCCTGAGCAAATTGGGTTGATTTTTTTTTTTCCAAAAAAAAAAAAAAAAAATAGGAGCAACCTAAGAGGAAATGCCCACAAAATTATCACAAAATTAGTGATAAAAGAAAAAAATGATACAAAAACACAAAAGTGAAACTGACAAGCTTAAAAAAAATACTAATAATCTGTAACATCATTTTAAATATACAATTATCATATTTAGAAATAAAGTTTAATGGACTTTTTTCCTAGCTTTTTTTAAAAAAAATGCACTTATGTCTTGCAATTTGCACAGCATTTCAATATCGCAATGCTAAAAGTAAACAATAATGCATGAATAATTAGAATGCAATGATAAATGATTATGTAAAGATATATTCTGCACATTTTTACTTTACAATATGATATAATTTTTATATATTTTTTATATAAATTCCAGCAGTATCAGTTGACACACCTACAGCTTTCCAATACACATTAAAAGGTGTTTCCTGTCACTTAAGCGCCTGCTCTCCTGTTATTCAGAACAATTGCTTCTCCCCACATAACCAAATTTGCCAGATCATTTAGCTAAGGTCACGTCAGGAAAATAAGTTTATGTCAGGTCACATACACCATATATTCGCACAATAAGAGCTTATGCCAGGTCATTTACACTATAATTCTTGTACTTTTAGCTAAGCAACATTTTGAATAAAGGGCTTTTACTTTAACAGAGTATTTCTACAGTGTAGCACTGCTACTTTTATTTAAGTTAAAGATCTGACTACTTCTTCCACAACTGGCTTACAGCTGCAGTAGGACATGTTCATGTCACTCTTATCTCTATGTCATTAGGACTGGGCTATGTAATCAACTAAGCTGATTGGTTTTCACTTTCCTCACTGTCACCTCATCTCCTGCAGTCGAGGCAGCACAAATGTTCTCCGATGAGGGTCAATCAGAAAGGAGGGAGTCTAAAGCAGTGCTACTTGAGAGTTTAAAGAAGCATACGCACATATTTTTCAATTTTCTGATCTGCCCAAACCTATTTTACACCAGTCTCAGAACAGACATGAGCCAAGAAGCAGAATAATAATTGAAGGTCTTCAGTTCAGATCCCAGGACCAGACGATATTTCAGTAGGGGAAATGAGTGAGTAATGAGCATGTCCTTTAGCAAAGATGCTGTTGAAAAAGTAAATGAGCACTCGACAAAACCTTTGAAGGATGAATAAAGATTAAAATTTGCACAATTTGATCCTCCTCGTCATCTATCACCTCAATCAAGTCTCACTCTCTAATCACACCCAAGTACCTTGAGCTCTTAAAATGTTATCACAGCCCATATCCCAGAGAAAGTTAATCAGTGCTGATTAGGTTCTTAGAGAGAGTGACTGACTGTAAACGAGAGGAAGACGGACAGAAAATTTGTCAGGCCTCGAGCCTTGAATGAGAAAGATTGTAAAAGTTTGACAATGTGATCCGTAAAGACAATACAATTTGCCTCTATGGCACTCTGTATGAGTCTCTTTTACTTAACATTGAGGGCTCAAGTTTCCCGGCGCGGCGCAGGGTGGCGAACCCCGCGCAGAGCTAGTTTCGAGCAGCGCAACCCAAGGCGCGCTCAGTTTGGCAGACCGAGGTGCGCTGAGATGGGTGTGGCGGTGCAGCAGGGGGAGGTGTCGACAGATCCAGCTTGGCGCAGTGACAGTTTCGTGCCAAAAGACTTCGCCGAAGATGCGCTAAAAGCTCGTCAGCTGAAACCAGGTCTACTGTCAGCGCAGCCAGTGCAGTGGAAGTTTGGCTGACCGGCGGACAGTGCACACGTCACCAAAACCTCACAGGCAGGTTTCCAGAATATCAGGCACATTAATAATGCAATAAATACCCACAAAAACTACTATTCAATGCAACTATCTGCAATCAGCACATAAATGTATCTCTATATCGACTGTCCCGTCACATCTGATATCAGATCAAAGGGGATTGGCACCGTTTGGCACGTTTGGCACGCGTAATGGAAACCCAGCCTGATTTGATTAACACAGCCCCTCTCAGCCAACCACAAACAGCCACAGCATCAGATAGGGAGTATATATTCAGCATCTGTCATCTTAGAAAAGTCAAAAGAAAAGAAACAGTGAGACTGCGAGAGAGAAAGAGAGAGTGCGCGCGCGCACGAGAGAAACGCAACATTGATTTACAGTTGTGGTGACCTCCTCCCAGGCTACCTTTGCATCATCAGCCCGTGGAGGTCCGCTTGCAGTTTGGATTTTTTTATTCGGACACTGCAAGCTTGGACCTCCCGGACCAAAACATCAGTTTCCTCCTGGGAGAAGGTTGGCCGTCTGACGCTGCTGCTCCCTTCTGCCATGGCGAATTGAGTAAACCCTCATTACGCCTTCGCATGGCGCATTTAAGGGCGTGGAGAGGGGCTGATTTGATTGGTGTGATGTGTGTAAAACCCACTCCACGCCTTCTCTCCTCCCTCTTTCCGACTTGCGCCAGTAGGAGGGACGGAGGTGGGAAAGAGGAGTAGCTGCGCCAGGCGCACGGTGTGCCAAACTTGCAAAATCCGCCTGGCCACACCCAGTTGGCGAAGCGCTGCGCCTCCGCCTCGCCTGGTCTGCGAAACTAGAGGCCAAAGGCTTACTCATCAGATTTTTCCCTTAAAATAGTATGCAAATTCTAACAAACCTAACTCACTGATACTGGCTTCAACGCTTGTGCTCTAATTAAGCCTTTTTTAAATAGGAATTGTGCAAATTTGCAGGAAAGCCCAATCAGTCTTCTTTCAGCATTGGCAGTATAAAAACAAAATCGGGGAGTGCAGCAAAATGCCGCCTACCTACTTTTTATACATTTATACAGAATGCGCCTTTTTCGGGGCAATGGGGGGCGTGAGCTACAGAATGCGCCTTTTTCGGGGCAATGGGGGGCGTGAGCAAGTAACAAAACGTGTAGCTCAGTGTATGACATAAACAGTGACGTGGGAGGGAAGCCGCGGCTGGTCAGTCCTTCGGCGATTCTCTCGTAAGTCGGCCTGTCCTTCACCGTCCCCGTCATCTGACGGTTAATGGCCTCTTCGTTTGCGAGGACAAGGAGGGCGCGCAATTCCTTGTCTCCCCAGTTGCTCATCTTTACAGTGTCTGTCAGGTTTGTGTTCCCCTCTTGCTACTAGCTGCTCGCTAATTCCTGCTATCAGCTGTTTCCTGTTTATTCACCGCCAGTTGGTCGCATGTGCGGCGTCATCAACAGCTCCTCCCACAAGTCATCAACAGCCCCTCCCACCGTGGAAGGACGCTTCGTTCTGTTTAAACCAAAAGGGTTCCACCAATATGTCTACCCTACAAGGCGGAAAATTTGGCGCCTCGGATCAACTCGCCAATCCGGCTCTGTGTGTCTAAACGCTCGCAGCTTGCCGGCATAACAGCCCAACATTCACAGAAAATCTGGCAGTGTAAAAGGGGCTGTAGTGTAGAGTTGTAATTGTTACTTTACAATTCTTTTTTATGCCAGAACAAATGCTGGCATTGTACATTTCTACAAACCAGGCATATGTAACATTTGCAGTTTATTATGTAGCAGATACCCTGAAACCTTATGTCCCAGTAATGCTGTGGTTGACATGTGGTTAGGTTCAGGGACAAAATCCACTTGGTTATGGTTAGGGTTAGCAAAAGATCATATTTTGGCTTAAAATACCCAGTTTTAGGGACACAATTCCTGCTGTAAGAAGTAGTGATGTCTCCATCATGAGAGTATCCCAGCAGAAAACACAGCTGCACCTCAGTAATAACAATTGCTTTTCATGGCACTATTCCCATTGGAAAAATAGCGACGGGTTTTGGGGGCTAAAAAACCGCAAGAAACACTGTAACGGACCTCTAAAAAACAACCAGTTATGTTTGCTGATTTTGATCTGTGATTTCGATCAGTGCATGCATGCTCACCACCATACCGTCATGGCTCACTGTGACCTTTGAAAATAACAGAGCAATCACGGTTGTTTTAGGTTACACCTGTGCACCTGTCCTGTCTTGAGTTTCAAGCCATTCCACTCATCTACGGTGAGAGTAACATGTAAAGAAACATAGCGATGTGCCAGCAAAGGCAGGAAAGAAGGAGACCCTGAGTCCATCACTGTCTCTTCACCTACTAAAAGTTCTTCTTCGTATAACTGGCCTTTTCTCTTTACTTTGCCTCCTGTTGTCTTTTTTTTGTTTGTTTCACTAATATCTTACTATTCTTCCCTTTTGTCCCCCCCCCCTCCTCCTCTTCTTCTGACCCTTCCTCCCTTTTCCCACTCACCCCAAACTCTCCTAATACTCCACCACCCACCAGGACACACTGAGGGAGTGCCCACCGAGTCATCCTGACACTGATTATGGCTGCCACGCTGGACTACAATTCATCTCCCCGATGTATTTTGTATCATTCGTGCTCACGGCGCAGTTTGTACTGATCAACGTGGTGGTGGCCGTGCTGATGAAGCACCTGGACGATTCCAACAAGGAGGCGCAGGAGGACGCTGAGATGGACGCAGAGATCGAGCTGGAGCTGGCTCAGGGGGGCCTCTGCTGCATGATGGGGGGCATTGGCGCTATCGCTGGAGCAACAGGTGCTGCTGCGAGCGGGGCCGGCGTGGGCGGAGGAGCGTCCGGTGCAATTACAGTGGGGACAGTCGGAGGTACAAGTAGCGGGGTGATTGCACCACTACGAGATCCAGGAGGAGGCGGTGCAGCTCATGAGGGACACACACACCGTCGATGTCGGCTCTACTCTCCTGCTCAGGTAAGTGGACCTTCAGACAGTCAAGAGAATAATTACTGCTGATGGAACCCCACTTCTACTTTTAACAATGCAGATAAGAGGCGATATTGTGCTCTCAGGTTTGTTTCTGCATGTTGGCACCATACAAATAGCTTTTAGAAAAAATAAATGTTTTATGTAAACCATGTAACTTCCCCTACTTATGCAGATCATTGTGACATTAGTTCAACTGATATATCATTGATATCATACCTGATATTAAGGTCTTTACTTTTTTGTTTTACTAAACTCATATGTTTTATGTTTCCTATTACTGGACATTTCTGTATGTACCAGTGATTTACCACTGATGATCATCTAAATAGACGTCTCTTTTAAGCAAGATTACGTTTTAATTTCAATATTTTACAGTTTTAAAATAACAAAAAAAAGGAAAAGGGCCTAAAGGAAAAGTTTGGGCACCTGTGTGGTCAGTACTTAGTAGCGCCCCCTTTGGCAAGTGTCACAGCTCTTAAATGCTTTTTGGAACCAGTCTTTCAGTTCTTGTTTGGAGGAGTTTCACCCATTTTTCCATGTTAAAGGCTTCCAGCTCTGTAAGGTTCTTGGGCCGTCTTGTATGCACTGCTCTTTTGAGATCTATCCACAGATTTTTAATGATGTTTAGGTCGGGGGACTGTGAGGGCCATTGCAAAACCTTCAGGTTGCACCTCTTGATGTAGTCCATTGTGGGTTTTGAGGTGTATTTAGGATCATTGTCCTGTTGTAGAAGCCATCCTCTCTTCATCTTCAGCTTTTTTACAGATGCTGTGATGTTTGCTTCCAGACTTTGCTGGAATTTAACTGAATCCATTCTTCCCTCTACCTGTGAAATGTTCCCTGTGCCACTGGCCGCAACACAAGCCCAAAGCATGATCCATCCACCCCCTTGTTTTAACAGTTGTTCATTTTATGAAATCCTGCATCCTTTTTTTCTCCAAGCATATCTTTGCGCATTGCATCCAAAAAGTTTGGTTTTATCTTCATCAGTCCACAGGACTTGTTTCCAAAAAGCATCAGGCTTGTATAGATGTTCCTTTGCACACTTCTGATGCTGAATTTTGTGGTGAGGACACAGGAAAGGTTCTTCTGATGATTCTTCCATGAAGGTCATATTTGTGATGGTGTGGCTGCACGGTTGAACAGAGCACAACCACTCCAGAGTCTGATATATTTTTCTGCAGGTCTTTTGCAGACAAACAGGGGTTTTGATTTGCCTTTCTAGCAGTCAAGCAGCTCATTCAGGAAGTTTTCTTGGTCTTCCAGACCTCAACTTGACCTCCACAGCTCCTGTTAATTGCTATTTCTCAATGGCATTATGAACTGAGGAAACATTTAATTGAAAAATGCTTTGCTATCCTCCTATAGCCTTCTCCTGCTTTGTGAGTATCGGTTATTTTAGTTTTCAGAGTGCTAGACAGCTGTTTAGAGGAGCCTATGGCTGCTGATTGACAGGACAAGGCTTAGGGAGTCAGAATATTTATAAAGCTTTAAAATTTGCATCACCTTGCCTTTCCTAACGATGGTTGTAAACAAGCTGTAGTCCTAACAAGCTAATTGTGGTCTGAGACCCTGGTAAAAGTTGTCTGAGAGCTCAAATGTCTTGGGGTGCCGAATTTTTTTCATGGTGCTCCTCTCCTTTTTTCACCCTAAAATTGTACAAAACAAAAATAATACACTGATCTCACTTAAAATGTTTAAAAGCATGTACAGTAGATCAGTTCATCTTTTTGTTGCTTAACTATTCACAGTAAACGACATTTTCACCAAGTGTGCCCAAACTTTTGTATGCCACTGTATAGCATTTTTCAAAAACAAGTTTACAAAGTGTTTCACAGACATGAAAACAGAAAATACACAGTACAATTATGAAATAGAATAAGTTTAACGCAGCCAATAATAGAAACAAGACAATGAATTACACCACTAAGAAAAAATAATGCATGAAACAACAGAGAAAAACTCTAATTTAAATGTATTTTAAATAAGTTTACATACGTTTCAAATGAGATTTAAAAGAGGACAATGAGGTAGTTTGACTGATTCCCAATGGAAGGTTATTTCACAGTTGTGGAGCCATAACAGCAAATGCCCTACTACCCTCTGTCTCAAGCCAAAAAATAAAGAAGCTGGTCTGCAGATCTGAGAGTAAGAGCAGGGGTGTAATGGATGAGACTGTAGTGTAAGAAGGGACAATGCTGTTCAGTGATTGAAAAACAAGCCATACAAATTTTGAATAAATTCTGAACACCACAGGTAACTATTGCAATAAGGCCATACCTGCAGTGTTTTGTACAATTTGGAGGAGGCTATGGGGCTACCAGCAGCTGTCAGCTTTCATTTGAATACATCTGTTAGGGAACAATGAAATACAGGCTTTAAAATGTGCTAGTTTCCTTTTAAGACTGAGTAGCATTGACAAAACAGACATTTGCAATGTCCAAGGGAAATAAAAGGGACTGGAGCACACTGATTGATTTGCCTTTAATTGTGTCTGTTTGCACAATTAAAAACTGCAAATCAATGAGTGTGCTATAGTGCCTCCTTTTCCCTTGGAAGTTTGCTTTCCTTGAGCCAAGAGGCATCTGATTCACCTGATGATGGTGGAAGATGCACAGAGAATTCTGTTCCAAGATTTGTCTTGTGTGCACGATACTGGAACTTTTGGTTCAGCCCACACCATGGCCAGTACTCACCACAAGCTAATCGTGTGGGATCATGAGTGACGAGCTGATGGGCTTTGATGATCTCCTAACTGCACACTCCCTGCAGCATTACATCCTGTCAGAATTCAGATAGCTGTGCCAAACAGATGAGTCATGAGCCATTGAACATCACTTTTCACAATATAATCACAAGATCACCAATCTGCATTTTATGAGTTACAGTGTAGTGCCACTTCAGTGACAGTCACAGCCTGAGAGGCGTTGTTTTGTCCCTCTGGAGTCTGATCCAGCGAAATAACAGACACTGCTGTCTCACCAAGAGTGTCAAACACAGAAAATTTAGCCACTGAGTGCTGAAATAATTAATTAATCAACCTGTGTAATCAATGGTTTCTGCTTCTCAAATGGAAAATTTACTGTTTTGCTATTTGTTTTCACTGCTAGTCAGACAAAACAAGTCATTTGCAGATGTCATGTTGGGCTCACAGAACTTCTGGCATGTCACTCTTTTCTGATAATGTATATACTAAACAGCTACTAATGAAATAAATAACCAAGAGTTTAAAAACAGTAATCATAAGTTGCTCATTAAAAATAATTGGAAAAGGCTGCCTTTCTGTGTGATTGCACCTTACAATTTGTAGCTTCTTTGCGGCAGCATCCATATTTGAAGCACTGTTAACAGTCATGGCTACAAACGAGTCTGGACAGACATGGATGTAAACTGTAACTTGACTGGTTCATGGAAACATACAACAGCAAGGCAGTAATTCTAGTTCAGTGTCTACCTTTTTTTATTTCCATCACAGTGTGCTGCTGTGATGACAAGTTGTTGGCCTCTGTATTAATATTTTTTAATTGTTTTGGATCCCCTAATACCACAACTGACTTTTGTCTGCTGATTTCAGAAAGCAGTACACAGCTAATGTGTGAAATCGTTGGTAACACTTTACTTTACTTTAAGGTATCTACATAAGGGTGTCATGTCACTGTCATAACTATGACATGACACTGTCATGAAGTTGTTTTGGGGCAGCAGTAGCTCAGTCCATAGGGACTTGGGTTCGGAACCACAGGGTCGCCCGTTCGAGTCCCCATCCGGACCAAAATTGGAGCGTGGACTGGTGGCTGGAGAGGTGCCAGTTCACCTCCTGGGCACTGCTGAGGTGGAGAGGTGCCAGTTCACCTCCTGGGCACTGCTGAGGTGCCCTTGAGCAAGGCACTGAACCCCCCAGCCGCTTGGGGCGCCCGACCAAGGCAGCCCCCTCACTCTGACATCTCTCCACTTTGTGCATGTATAGGTCCTGTTTGTGCATGTGTGTGTCTTTTGACAAAAAGAGTGAAAAAATGTAATTTCCCCTCAGGGGAGTTAATAAAGTATATAAAAAAATAAAAATATTTAAAAAAAAATAAACATAATGTACATGTCATAAACGTTTATGACTGCTGTCATTAAGTGTCATTCGGTTTTTGTAGTGACAAGTTGACATTGTTTGGGTTGTCTTGATTATGACAACTCGACATTAATCAAAGTGACATTACCAGAAGTTGTCTTTGTCATGACAAGTTGACATTAAATTTGTTTGGGATGACCTCATAATGACAGCTTGACATTAACATAAAGACATCTTCTGGTAATGTCATCCTGGTTAATGTCAAGTTGTCATAATAAGGACATCCCAAACACATTTAATGTCAACTTGTCATGACAAAGACAACTTCTGGTAATGTCACTTTGATTAGTGTCAAGTTGTCATCATCAAGACAACCCAAACTATGTCAACTTGTCATTACAAAAAACGAATGACACTTAATGACAGCAGTCATAAACGTTTATGACATGTACATACTATTCCTGACAGGTTCATGACTGTGTCATGTCGCTCTTATGTCAATACCTTCAAGTAAAGTGTTATCAAATTGTTCCTCCTACATGTTGGTATTTTTTTTGTGAATGAAAGTTACCCACAATGAAGAAGGACAAGTAGTCTTAGCAATTTAGGGGCATTGATTATGCATGTCATGACAGGTGACATGCATCAGCTTGAAACAAGTTCATGACATGCTTGTGTGGTTAAGTTTGGTTAATGTGACTTGGAGCATCAACACCAACAAGCCTCATAGAAAACAAAACTAAACAATATATGATTGGCAGGTTTATCCTGGTTATTTTAAGATTTAATTTACGTCATCTACAGCAACAGTTGGTGCTGCACATCCAGCCAGACACTGTGGCATAGCACAACATCTGGAGCTACTCTTATTCATGAAATACTGCTGCCCTAGTTGTGCAAATACAAGGTGTTAATGACTTTTACACACAGGCATACAAACGTGGTTAAAAAACACACATAAATGTATGCAGAGAACCCACGTGCACACACACTCAAACACACGTGCGAGATATTAAATGGCCGCTGTCTCCACCATTCTAAAAATACCATGAGTGGGGGGCCATGGCGGACGTAGCTCTCATTCTTCAGCTCCCTGATTGCTGCATCTCAAACAGCAAGTCGGTACAAGCCACATCTATAATCACACTCACATAAAATTATAGCACCTGCAGCTGAGAACAGGTATTTTCAGAAGTACGCTCACTGAGGCAGAAAGAAAGAAACATGTAAATAAACAAACAACGGCAGAAACAAAGGGGAAGCGGAGGAAACGAGTGAAATCAGGAAATGTAGAGAGGGAAAAATAGAACAAATCTAAATTTAAATTGGGAGCAACATAAGGAGAGGGAGAAAGTGAGGAGTTGGGAGTTTGGAAAGCAAGTGACTGTTGCAGCAAGTGAATGAGTAAGTGGCTGAGTGACTAACTGTGTTTGACTCACTGAATGGCTTACTGCCTTGATGCAACTCACTGACTGAATGGCTGTGGGAAGTAACTAAAGGTGCATTTGCACCCAGCGGAATGTTAAATCCCCACCTTTAATGTGTTTGGGCAGGTGACAACAGTGCCAAGTAGACTGCGAGGTGGCTCATTAGAAATGACCCCGTAAACACGAACACTGATTAGTGGCAGTAGAAGGAGCTGGCTGTTGGCATCTGACTGCCAGCTGTGCCTTATACCCTCTAACAACAAAGAGGCTGTCTGGACTAATGCTCATGTATTATTTCTTAATGGGGTCTGGATTTTTCAGCAGATTAAGTTCATTTGTCATGTTAAAGCTGGAAACATACCTTTATTAAAGAGACGTTTCAAGACAAGAAACCCAAACATTACCACCAACATGCACAGAGAGCAACCCATACTGAGCAAATGAATGAAATTCAGTAAATGCAGGACACAGAGGAGTCTAGGCAACCATTGAAATCCATCAAGCAGTAGTGGATGAATTACATGACAGCCATACTGAAATAAAAGTAAATATATCTTACCAGAAAATGACTTTAGTAGAAGTTAAAGTCACCTATTAGAACATTAGGTAAAAGTTTCAAATTATCTGATATTTACTGTACTTAAGGATCAAAATAATTTTATGATATTTAAGTATTAAAAGTAAAAGTATAAATAAACAAAAAGAAAGAAAAAAGAAGCAGGCGGTCAGAATTCTGAGGATTATGAAATCTTCCTGACATGTACACCACCTTAAATTGGACCACACATTTGAATAAAACAAAATCTTCTTTACAACTTAAAGGATTTAAAGAAAACCATTGACTATCCAGGACTGACACACTGCAGTGGAGTAGTCACCACGCAGTTACCTGTCACAAATCATAATCTCCTTGAACCATTACTCGCCCCCTCTGCTGTGAGATGCCGTTTTCTGAACGAAAACCTGGTGAAATTAATTATAAGATGAATTAATTCTTACTTGCAGCAAATTATGATATTTCAGTCAGTAAAACTTAGTCAAAGGAAACTTTATTTCCATTTGCAGTATTATATTTGGAGGTATGGCTCTGTTCTGGGGCCTCTCTGCTTTTCCTCGGGCCTACGCAGTAAGCTTCTTCCATGCGCCTATGCGGAAAGCCTAAGGCAGAGAGAGCACACCTCTCTGACCTTCCACAGGCAAACAAGGAAAGCCTGCAGCACAGAGAGCAGACCCCTCTGCCCTTCCACATGCAAACGAGGAAAGCCTGCAGCACAGAGAGCAAACCTCTCTGCCATTCCATGTGCCTACATAGAAAGCCTAAGGCATAGAGCACACCTCTCTGCCCTTCCACATGCAAACGAGGAAAGCCTGCAGCACAAAGAGCAAACCTCTCTGCTCTTCCATGTGCCTACATGGAAAGCCTAAGGCATAGAGCACACACCTCTGCCATTCCACATGCAAACGAAGAAAGCCTGCAGCACAGAGGGCAAACCTCCCTGCCCTTCCATGCGCCTACATAGAAAGCCTAAGGCAGGGAGAGCAGCAGCAAAGACCCCTCGGGAACAGAACAGAGCAGCACCAATGACAAACAAAAATAAGACTGATAAGTCAGACACAACATAAAAAGGAGGAGCTGGGGTGGAGGCAGGTTGCAGAGGAAGCAGCAACAGTAGGCAGGCCAGAGCACCCTGAATGAGATTCACTAATTGGCTGCATAGAAAGGAATCATGTGATCTATCAGCTGACTCCCTTCCACCATGCAGCTGCTCCATCAGTTGATTTGGCTGTTTGAGATCAGCTGATGTAGCTGGGATGTGAGCTGAGCTGGACATCGTGTCCTGCCTGAACTAACGCTATGCTCTATTTCGCTGTTTGCTAGCTTTTTTTGCAGTCAGCTCTATGAATCCTTTTATTCTATTTTGGCTCATTGTTTTGGTTTTCCTCCTTTTCTTATCAACCAACTCATCCAATTCTGCAACAAGCAGCTGTTTTATATATTTTCATCAGGGTTAATGGATAATGAAACAGATCTTAAGCTCATGTTGCTCTGTAGAATGTAGTATGTCAGTATTGTGTTTACAGCTAGTTCTGCTACCTCCAAGTGGCAAAAAAAGAATTACTGCTACTCTCTGTGTGATTGTATCTCCCCACCAACAGCACCATCTGGCCAAGACTGAAATAGACTCAGCCTTTTTCCGATCACTTGTCATAACTATTATCAGCCTAACAATTGAAATGTGTGTCCACCCGTTTAGCTAAAATTATCTGGTCTCTGGTCAGATGATTTTTTTCTTTTTTTTTTAACCATTAAGGCCTGATTAGTTTGAAACTGTGCAGTCTGAACCCAATGAACCCAAGTATAACATGCTAACTTTGGTGCAGACAAAAGAAAATGTATATGTCATGCATGTTAAAGAACGACACTGAATCAATGGGTGAGAGAAGGGGGAGGAGAGAGCAGAGAGAAAGGCTGACTGTGGAAGGGTTGGAAGACACAGTGAGTGGGTGGCAGGCTCCGCCACAGTCTCATTGTGCTTATAGCTCATTGTCTGTCAGCCTACTGGTATTTTTAACCAGAAGCAGAGTAAAAAAGAGGGATGAGACAGAGGAGGAACTCTTTTCATGGGTCTTTCTACATGCACTGTATTTTAAATCGCTATTCTGATTAGCCAGCACACTGCTTTGTCTTAATAAAGCTGTTTTATGTGCATTCATATGGAGATTTAGATTCGTTTTCCCTAAAGAAGATATCCAATAAAACCTGAATCACGACAAACATTACGGCTAAAGGGAAATAAGCACACAAAAGAAAAATACAAACAGTAACAACTACTTAAGAGTGACATAAAACTTTCTGTAAACTTAAACACACAAAAGTCTATGGTAAATCTATGGGAGTAAAATAGGGTCAAAAGTATTATAGTACCATATCTACGCATCAGTATATCTGAATGTGAAAAAAAATATTTTGACCATATGAATTCAATATCCGAACAAATAGATTTCATGTCACTGTGTATGACATTTTGAGAACAAATGAGAAAGATCTGCACAAATCATTTCCAATGTTTGAGAGTTTGCACAGAGGTGTACAGCTAAGAAAAAAGGTTTCCAATTACACATTTATGTTTGTAGGTGAAAAGATTGTGTGTTTGAATCCCAAGTTTACAGCTACAGATCAAATCTATGAGTACAAATTAACCAAATAGTACAAATACTTTTGTCCCACATTTCAAGCTTCCTCCTGAACAGCCAATGTGGATGCTAAGATTAACATATCATTTGATTGCCAATCAGGAACATACACTCACCAACCACTTTGTCAGGTATACCTGTTCAACTGCTCCTTAACGCAAATAGCTAATCAGCCAATCAGGTGGCAGCAGCTCAATGCATTTAGGCATGAAGACATTGTCAAGACGACCTGCTGAAGTTCAAACTGAGCATCAGAATGGAGAAGAAAGTGACTTTGAATGTGGTATGGTTGTTGGTGCCAGACGGGCTGGTCTGAGTATTTCAGAAACTGCTGATCTACTGGGATTTTCACACACAACCATCTCTAGGATTTACAGAGGATGGTCTGAAAAAGAGAAAATATCCAGTAAGCAGCAGTTCTCTGGAAGAAAATGCCTTGTTGATGCCAGAGGTCAGAGGAGAATGGCCAGACTGGTTCAAGATGATAGAAAGGCAACAGTAACTCAAATAACCACTGGTTACAACCAAGGTCTGCAGAAGACCATCTCTGAACCAACAACACGTCCAACCTTGAAGCAGATGGGCTACAGCAGCAGAAGACCACACCAGGTGCCACTCCTGTCAGCTAACAACAGGAAACTGAGGCTACAGTTCACACAGGCTCACCAAAACTGGACAATAGAAGATTGGAAAAACGTTGCCTGGTCTGATGAGTCTGGATTTCTGCTGCCACATTCAGATGGTAGGGTCAGAATTTGGTGTAAACAACATGAAAGCATGGATCCATCCTGCCTTGTATCAACGGTTCAGGCTGCTGGTGGTGGTGTAATGGTGTGGGGGATATTTTCTTGGCACACTTTGGGCCCCTTAGTACCAACTGAGCATGGTTTAAACACCACAGCCTACCTGAGTATTGTTGCTGACCGTGTCCATCCCTTTATGACCACAGTGTACCCATCTTCTGATGGCTACTTCCAGCAGGATAACGCACCATGTCACAAAGCTCAAATCATCTCAAACTGGTTTCTTGAACATGACAATGAGTTCACTGTACTCCAGTGGCCTCCACAGTCACCAGATCTCAGTCCAATAGAGCACCTTTGGGATGTGGTGGAACGGGAGATTCTCATCATGGATGTGCAGCCGACAAATCTGCAGCAACTGTGTGATGTCGTCATGTCAATATGGACCAAAATTCTGTTCTGAAGGGAAAACGGGTCCAACCTGATACTAGCAAGGTGTACCTAATAAAGTGGCCGGTGAATGTATTTTACCTTTTTAATCACAGAGCCAGGATGCGAGAAATTATTGGAAAATTTTGTGAAAATCTTTCTCATTTGTTCACAAAATGTCATGCACAGCATCTACTTACAGATTTAAAAATTAAATCTGATCAAAACATTTTACACATTCAAACATTTGAATAAAATATTTTTTCACATTTAAATGCTTTCATACAAAAAGTTTTCACACATTTAGATATGGTCATTCACAGCTACAATACTTTTGGCCCTATTTTATTTCCATAGAAACCTAATCCTAATGGATACAACTTTTATTACAAAGGGGAAATTACAGCTTCTTGCTGATACTGTCACCAAATCCCTGAATGGCCCTGTCATAAATTATTTGATTAAAATTTTAAAGTCAAAAATAAATCCCAGCCTTGTAAGATTTGAATTATTTTGAAGTGTGATTAAGAGGCAGTCAAGCATTTTGGCCTTATTTACTTCTCTTCTCAGGGACGAATAAGAAAAACAAATTGCAAGTATAAACAAATTGAGTTTCTTCCAAACAAGAGCACAAATCAGCGGTACACACAAGTGTACAAGTGGAGAGGGCAAACAAGCCAGCAGAAACACAATGCTCATTATAACAACTTATTTCAGTCTTATTACTTTGTACACACACACCATCTCTTTGCAAATAACTCATTAGATTTTCAGAGTTTGCGGAGATCATTTATGCTCCCTGTGGAGACTGTTTATTGTACAGCTCATATGAGGAAGTCCAGAGTCCATAAAAGAAACGACGCCCTGCCAAAATGTGAAGTTCTCCCTTTTGTCTCGGCAGTATGCTAATAATGAAGATAAGAGCTGAGGTGTAGAATACAAGTCTCACCTTTAACTCCGGGCCTGCAGAATAGAAAATGTCTATCCAAGTTATGTAACAACGGAACGTAACAAAGCTGACCAGTATTATTCAGATTACTGCTGGATGATTTGTGCTCTTGGAAACACTTAACTTTGTGATGGCTGCAGCAGTAGATTATCATGCTGATTTGTGAACAAAACATTTACAAAAAGGAAATCAAGTGTCATTAAGTGGACACGCTAGTTGAAATCAGTTAATACAAAGCTTCCAGTGCATCAGACAGTGAGAGTTAGAGACACCAACAGAGAAAAACACTTTTTATAGAGTGCTAAATTACAACTCCCTGGTGATTTTTAATTGTAGTCTGCTTGATGGGTGCAAAGGAGCCAGACCTTTAAACAAAGGTCGGATTCAGCTTCGCAGGAAACTTTCCAGCTCCATTTGTGGATAGTCTCACGTACCAAATACATAATGTGTCAACTGTCATCTCCAAGTATCTTTTTTAGGCTTCACACTTCTTTTCTGTTAACTTAAAAAGCTTTGATTGTACATTTTCAGAATACTTCTGAGTGCAGCAGTATTTTAGCTGAACAGATTGAGGTGCAATTTCACAAAGGATTGCGTAGCTTCTTCAGTCACTAAATCTGCACAAACAAGACAAAAGGAAACCATGTCATTGTTAAAGCACCTGCAAAGGGTTAAACGCACCAACACTGGCCTCTTTATGTACAAATGAGCTTCATTGCAAAAACAGTCCAGTTCACAAAGATCAACGCTAATAGCCACACGAAGCTACAGTGAAATAATTATTAGTGTCGTCAGATAGATGGTGGTAACTGAACTACATTTATAAGGGATGACACACCCAAATGTTCAAGTGATCAAATTCCTTGCGTGTAGTTTTGAGGAGTCAATCAGGACCTGTAGCTTGTGGTGTGAAAATTTCTGTTTTCTTTTTCTCTCTGGCATTTTTCTGCCAATTGTGGTCTTGGCACAAAGGCAAAATTCACATTTTACCACATGGATCATTGCAATCAGACTCAAATAGGCAGTAGGCAACCTGCAGCTCTGGAGCCACATGCAGCTCTTTCGCTCCTCTTAAGTGGTTCTATGTGGCTTTTACAAAAATGATATGGGAGTGAAGAACATTTTTTATTGTTGTAGGCCCACAGCGGTTCTTGTATTTTACAGGTTTAAAAATGTGCAGCCTATACAATCAAAAATAAAAATAGAATAACATTCCATCAACTGAAGTGTGCATCATACGTCTACAACCTGGTGCCTCAGGAAAACAGAAACTTAACAGCAAGTGGACAGATTTCTTTGCTTACACTGCCAACTTTGCACTGTTTAAGTACCAGATAATCATAAATAGCCCCCTGCAGAGTTGTATTACTGTTACTAATATTGATAAGCTAATTTAGATCTAATAAGCTATGTTGGTTTTATTATAAAGCGCAAATATGTATTATGTTCCAGAATTTAAAAAAATAAGCCAAAAATGGCTCTTTTGATAGTAAAGGTTGCTGACCCCTGCTATAGGCGCTGTTCTACCCTGCATAAAAAATCGACGCTTTAAAAATGAGGCCAGGTGAATATTTAAAGATCCCAACCACACAGATAATGGCCTTCTCTCCCTGTTGAGATTGGAAAGATGGTGCCAGATACCCTAGGTCAGCACTGAGAGGCTCATGAAGAGCTTCTACCTTCAGGACACAAAGATACTGAGTCAAGAAATCCCAAACCCTAACATTTATTTATCATTACGACACTATTTTGAATGTACAAACTGATGGAACTGACAACTGCATTTCACTGAAATCATATTTCAGTCAGGACCACTTAAGTGAAAGAAAACTTTGCTTCCATTTTCAGTATTATATTTGGTGGTGTGGCTCTGTTCTGGGGCCTCTCTGCCTTTCCAAGGCCTATGCAGAAAGCCTTTTCCACACGCCTATGTGGGAAGCCTGAGGCAGAGAGCAAACCACCCTGCCCTTCCATGTGCCTACATGGGTAAAGAACAGAGCAGCATCAATGACAAACAGAAATCATATTGAAAAGCCAGATGTAGGATGAAAAGGAGGAGCTGGGGTGGAGGCAGGTTGCAAAGCGGCTTGCAGAGGAGGCAGCAACAGTAGGCAGGCCAGAGCAGTTTAAATAGGGCACCCTGAATGAGATTCGCCAATTGGTTGCATAGAAAGGAATCACGTGATCTATCGTTGCTGTCCCTGTGTGTCCCCTTGCAGACAAATTGTTAACAACAATGAGTGGCACATAAATGAAGCAAAGCCTGCAAGCTAGTTCAGGCAGACAACTCAAACCCACTGCTACAATCACAAAACATATTCACTATGAAATATCCAATATACTCTTTTTGTTGTGACAGTGTACGTAAGCTGTCAGCGCTCTTCCTTCCCTAATCACTTGCTGATACTGCTGCTTTTCATATAGCATTAATGAGGCAGCCCTGCATCCACATATAGGCTCTGAGTTCACGTTATTATTGTCTTCACTCCCCACTCACTGCTGAGCTAAGTGACAAAGTCAGAGCCTGGATATCAAATATCAGCTCTATATTTTCTCTACCATTGCATAATAATCCATTCCATGTGAGTTGGAAATATTGATGTGTTGATCTGCAGGCGATAGCATCAGCATGTCTTAGTGTGTGACCTGAGTGAGTAACAGAGGGCCACAGCAAACCATTTCCAAACCATAAATATAGTGTGCTGCATCCAAAATGAGGCCTAAGGGTAACAGGGCAGTTATGATAATGAGTGATAAACAGTAACTGTATGAGTGAGGAGCTAAAAATCTGTTACTTAAAGTCCTTATCCGACAGCAGTACAAGGTAATAAGTAGTAAGTAGCAATTCTATCATAAAATCCAGTGTGTGAACCATGAATCCCGGTTAGATTATTTTTCCAACAGCATTCATAATATAGGTCTTATTACTGCACCTCCACCAGGCAGGTTATGTTTTGGGTCCTGTTTGTTTGCTGTTAGCAGCATATCTTAAAAACTTGTCAACAGATTTTAAAGAAATATGCTGGAAAGTTGGACCATGGGTCAAGGACCAAGTGATTATTTTTTGATGCCGATCCTGATACAGAAACGAATGGAAATTTTGTAAACACTTCCTATTGTCATATAACAGATTTAAAAGGCATGTGGAGCCGTGGTTGAGTGATGCTCTAACTGTTTCACAATAGGCAGCAAGTGACATTTTTGTGTCTCAGTAAGCAGCTTTGATCATGGTAAAATCTCTTTTACAGACCGGATCCTTGATATTCTCAAAATACTGAAGGACTGACTCAGTAGTTATGACCTTCAAATAGATGCAGAAGAATGGTTTCAGATAATTTGAATGAAAAATCTTGTACATAAAATGTCTGTAAAATAAAGAGTATCCACAATGTGGGGTTCAGAGTGGATAAGAACCAGACGGCAGTGCAGTGAATCAAAAGGGGTCATGGGCACTATTTACCACAACCAAGGCCCCCAGCTTGGCCAATCAATCAGGCTGCCTCGCCCCACACTGTGCATCACCCGACACTCGAAACAATGTGTATGTGTGTGCGTATAGTACATCAGTGGATGCTGCCAAGGTCTGGCTATCGACTGTGGTTGCCCTCTTCACCTTGCACCCTTTAGCAGTAACTCTCATGGAGAGACGGAGTAGGAAAGATCAGGCACTGGGGGGGAGCAAGCAGTTTAAACTTTAGACATGGCAGCAGGAAAAGGTGAGCTGGAAAAATGTAACATGAAAGAGTTGAGAGAGAGAAAACAGTTGACTCAGAAACCGATCTGACGGAGAATAATAATATTAAAAACAAACTGCATGTGAAAGACAAACACAGAGGCCAGTCTGAGAGGCGTGTATTTGCTTCCAGCTGTATTTCCTCTCACGTAAGAGGATAATGTAAGCATCGTGAACAAAAGAACTCATCCAAAGAGTATAAAAAACATCACACAAACATGAATTAGTGTACAATGTTTACATTATGCAACAAATATGAAATACAGGCCAAATTTAAGTCCACCTTCTTACTAATAGCTTTCATTTTTGGATGCAAAAAAATTATATAATATTTGAATAACTTTGACAATTGATGCCAAAGCTATGACAACGTGGTGTTGGTCAGGTTAACTGCAGTCTTGAACTGCTGCAAAGTCACTGAAAAGAAGTCTGACGGGCAAAGGAACTTGAGCATTAGACAATCAGACAGGTATTAAACAAGCCCTCGGGTCAAACTTATTCAAAGGAGTAAACAAAGGAAAACTGTAAAATGATTACACCAGCTATTCATTGAAAACATCTATTATGATTTACAGACACAGTTCAACTTTGACCCGATGTATTACAGTGGAGACATTTAGGGTGCAATTACTGTAGTTTTACTTTGAGGTTAAACAGATTTAGATGATTAGCAGTAACTGTTTGTGTGTTTAAAACCTGTCACATTGTGTCTGGCTGCCAAGTCCTGCTTGTGTATTACTTTTTCCCTCGCCACTGTCGAACGTGGGCAGTCTTAAAGGTCCAGTGTGTAGGATTGAGGGGCTTCTGTCGGCAGAAATGGAATATTCGTGTTTTCATTAGTGTATAATCACCTTAAAAAAGGGACCTTTGTGTTTTTGTTACCTTAGAACGAGATATTTAAATCATCATAAGCAAGTCCTCTTCCATAGAGTCCGCCATGTAGCCCAGAACAAACAAAACCAACACTGGCTCGAGATAGGGCCATTCCCATTTTTGCATTGGCCACCATATTTCTCCTGCACCAGGGATACTCAACATGCTTTGCTCAGGGGCCACTTTTGCAAAATGACAGGAGACCATGAGCCAATTAATTAACAAACAATAATATTTATCAGTTTAACAATTGCCTGTTTCCAGCCTTTCAATGCTTCCTGTCCTCACTCAGTTTTACTAAAAGGCAAATCTGGTCGCAGTAATCTTACACATGTCAGCTGTATGCAGGGGCATTTCACCTTGACCTCTTGACCTTCGATGCTTTTGCATCTCTTGCACCTTATTTACATTGAAAGTACAAAAATCCCCAGTGTGAATAGCTTTATTTTTATTTTATTAATGACACTTTAATTACAAAAAATGATTGGGGGGCCATCCGGTACCCTATCATGGGCCAGATTTGGACCACGAGCCATAAGTTGATCACTGTCCTACAGGCTTAACACAGGAGAACTCTCAGTTCTGCAGCCCCACCTCTAGATGCTACTATATCCTCCACAGTGGACCCCAAAGTTGTCATTACTAACTCATTTATAGTCTTAGGCACATGGTCCGTCCTGGGAGAATCACATTCTTGTCAAATACATGCAATGAATAGAAACAGGTTACAGAATGGGGGCATTTCTATCTGGAAGATGTTGTGCGTGGATTTAAGGATTGCTCTTGGTTTGCTGCTGCAATACCCAGCTTGTGGATCGTGGGCCAAATCTGGCCCGTGATAGGGTGCCGGATGGTGTGCCAACCAGTTTTGTAATCCACAGTGAACATAAATTGATTCACACTGAGATTTTTTTTTTTTTTGGTTCTTTGAATGTCAACAAGGTGCCATAGTGCACAGGAGGATCCCTTGGACCCCCAGACAGAGGTCCAGAGAAACACCCCTGCATACAGCTGATCTGTGTGCGACTACTGCGACTGGATTTGCCTCTTAGCAAAAATGAGTGAGGAGAGCAAAGGTTGAACGGCTGAAAATAGGCAATTTGTATACTAATAGATATCATTGTGTGTTTATTAACTGGCCCCTGGTGTCCTGTCATTTTGCAAAAGTGGCCCCCGAGCAAAGCAAGTTGAGTATCGCTGTTTTACTGTCTTTAAAGACTTACTTTTTGCCTTGTTATCTATAACTGCTCACATAGTCAGTGTCAGAGTCATGATGCCGTTTGAAGTTCACTACAGACAGATTCAGTCTATCCAAGGTTGAATGAGCTTCACTTCCAAAAATTGTTTTTTTTGCAAAAAAACTGAACAGTCAAGTCGATTTTATTTATGTTGTCCAGTATCATATCACAAGTTTGCCTCAAAGGGCTTTAAAATCTGTGCAGCATACGACACCCTCTAAGCTTAGATCCAAGATTCGGATAAGCGAGTAACAAAACATAAAGGAATAACTGTGGAAAATGGAAGAAACATTGGCGGATCCCTCTCCCTGGACAGACATGCCACCGATGCTGTGTGTACAGTGTGGCTTTTCAGGCCGACAAAATTATAGATAGATTGTAAACACATAATATATGAAGCAGGATAAGGGAGGATATTGAGCAACTTCCAGGTGTCGCCAAACAGACAAGACCTAGGCCACACGACCTCCTCTCCACCATGGACACCTGGAAAGAGGACAGACTACTCAAACACAGTAGTCAAAGCCCAGGTACACCATTTGCACAGATAGGAAAAAGGAAACAAGCACACAAGGGAGAGATAGAGTCGAGCCTGAATCTCTCAGGAGATGAAGATCCAGATCCCAAACACCTGGAATGAGGCAGGGAGGGGAGAGAGGGTCCCGGGACAGCCAATGATCCAGCACAGGGAAACCTGAGTAAAAATAGAGGACAAGGAGGAGAAAAGAGAGACAAGGAGAAAGACGGAGAGCAAAGCACAATGAGAAACGTTCTTTCAGCAGCTTAACTCCTCCTTATTTATTGTCCAAATCCAACCCTTGACACCTTTCCCTCATTTAATTTCTCATCGGATTTCGCCAAAGCATCCTGCTGACTGTGTAAAATCTCTACACAGGAATCTGCCAGGTACTTGAGGTTCTTCAGTGCCACACAGTGGGAATTCTAAGCCATCTACAGCTTGCCTAGAACAGTGTAGATTTTTAAGAGATCATGCAATTAATCTTACAACATTGACATTTATCTGCCCCTGTGGCTCGGCTTAAAGCAGGCAAAAGTCATTGATCTCTGTTTTGCACCTGCCAGCGGCGGCTGAAAATAACACCTGCTCTAACAGATTGCAGTTAATTAAATAACACAAGATGTAGTCATTACAGATGTTGTACGAAAGAAGTAGGGAGGGAAGATTAAGAGAGAGGAGAAAAATGGGAGAGAAGAGAAATGGACACAATATACAGTGTAGAATAAGTCTGTAGTCTGTACAGACAATGGAGCACATAAACAACAATTCCCATTTTACTAGGGGTTACAATCTGGGCTAATTTTTGGCTGAAACCAGTGACTTCCTGAGGTCTCCGCAATGGTTGCTAAGAATCAGTGGCATCGGTCTCTTCACATAATTCATGGAAAGAAAGCGAAGAATTGTATCTCAGAAACAGAATTCTTGACAGTATTTTAAATTCTATTCTCATCTGAACTATTGCAGTCAATGGAAATAGAGCATCTTTAAACATCAATGTGTCACTTGTGGAGCAATCAGTTTTTGTAAGTATAAAGTACAGACATCTCTACGTTGTCCAGATGAAGCACAAAAATTGTCAGAATTTTGTGATAGCTGAAGTCATAGTGTGAAGCCAATCTATGGTTTCTCACTTGGTAAGCAGCTCAATAACATCATGCTTTGCCTTTAGAGTTTAAGGTTGTAAGTTGGAGCACTAGGTGATACAGTATAAACATGCTGATTCCTACTGAGGCAATGTGCTGTGTGGATTACAGACATAGAATTTCAAGATTGGGATGACAGATTTTGAAGGAAAGTTGAAAAAGAAGCTTTCATTTGATTCGTTTCCAAAATGCTAAGAAATTCTGTAGGCTCGGCGAGCATTGGTGTATTCTAAATACATAGAATATGTACATCAAACTACTTGCTGTTCAATACATGAGAGTGCAGTATGTGCAACATAACATAACTGACCCTTTGCTAAGTCCTGCCCCTCGACGCAGACTGTCCAATCATAGCGTAGCAACAGCTCCAAGCACAAGGGTCTGACAACAACATGGCCGTGCTCCATTGACTCTAATGCAACTGTTTCAGATTTTCATCATTTTCAAGCTGGTTTTATGGATTTGGAGCTAAATGTTGTGCCTGGTTCACGTGTATAAATAGCCCTTTTTAAACAGGAATTGAGCAAATTTGCAGGAAAGCCCAATCAGTCTTCTTTCAGCATTGGCAGTATAAAAACAAAATCGGGGAGTGCAGCAAAATGCCATCTACCTACTTTTGTTTATACAGAATGCACCTTTTTCGGGGCAATGGGGGGCGTGAGCAAGTAACAAAACATGTAGCTCAGCGTGTGACATAAACAGTGACGTGTAGGGAAGCTGCAGCTGGTCAGGCAGCAATTCTCTCATAAGTCAGCCCGTTCTTCACCGTCCCCGTCATCTGGCGGTTAATGGCCTCTTTGTTTGCGAGGGCAAGGAGGGCGCGCAATTCCTTGTCTCCCCAGTTGCTCATCTTTACAGTGTCTGTCAGGTTTGTGTTTCCCTCTTGCTACTAGCTGCTCGCTAATTCCTGCTATCAGCTGTTTCCTGTTTATCCACCGCCAGTGGGTTGCACGTGCGGCGTCATCAGCAACCACTCCCGTGGTGGAAGGGCGCCTCATTCTTTTTAAACCAAAAAGGTTCCGCCAATATGCCTATCCTATGAGGCGGAAAATTGGGTGCCTCTGATCAACTCGCCAATCCGGCTCTGCATGTCTAAACGCTCGCAGCTTGCCGGCAAAACAGCCCAACATTCGCTGAAAATCTGGCAATGTAAAGGGGCTATTGATACATGTTACCTCCAGAGGTTGGAGGGACGTATACATTTCATCTCTGTTCCGAAATCAAAATCAAACCCTGAAAAGTGTAGGGTTAGCTAGCTAGCTACTGAAGGTAGCCTACTGAATGTATACACATGCTGCTTTTGCTTTTTAATGATTGTAACATTGAATAAAGGCTCACCCTGCTGTACAGGAACCAGTGAAGGGAAGCAGGGAAACATTGCTGATATTTAACCAGCTGTGTGTCGTTGCAGTGTGCGCAGATTAATGTTTGACTTCCGACTGTGCTGCCAACTGTGGATAGAAGGGAAGCTCTGGGGGAAGCCTAACAACATTCATCCGCTCATACTGCGATGACACACAGCTGGTTAAATATCAGCAATGTTTCCCTTCATATTCATTGTCTACTGTTTTTTTCCAAGTGTGCTGTCAGTTACGGTGTGGCCTCCATGCTAGCTCTGACAGCTGATAGACCATGATAATGAGGCGCAGCTTAGCGAAGGGTCAATTGGAGTCTATTTGTCTGCCTTTACATGCACGGACAACTCTTACGGCAACCCTGGTGGTTGCATAAGTCTTGGTGTGAAGCCACCTCTGATTGATCCGTTTCTGCGGGTATCTCACCATGATCACGACGTGCCATTGGTGGCAAAGGCTGTGAGCTAAAGACCTGTGTGATGCACAGTGAACATCTTCTTCCGACTCAAGCATTGTGTTGTGTGAATTACAGGCGGTCCAGGCAGTTCTGCTGCTGTACCCTGCTGTATTTTCTTGCTTTTTTCATCGTATTCCTCTTCCTCTACTTTCTTCCTCCTCCTCAACATGCCCTCCCGGCTCACTGCGCATAGCAGCTATTATTGCATCTTTAATTGGTTTAACAATGATATGTATACATAGCACATTGTGGCTTTCCACTACAAACGTTTAATGCCTTTTCTGGAGTTTTACTGAATGCTACTGTACTGTTCTCTGTGCTTATTATTAACAGATCAAAAGGTCAGTGCAGTGTGTGTGTGTGTGTGTTGCAGGAGAGCCAGTGGCTGGACAGTGTGTCTCTGCTGATTAAGGACTCGTTGGAAGGGGACATGATTGACAACCTGTCTGGTTCAGTTTTCCACCACTACTGCTCTCCTCCTGTCTGTAAGGACTGTAAGAGTCATCCACAAGAGGTAAGTTGGGTCACGCAGAAACACACACACCACTTCTCTTTCTTTCATTCTAGCTAACAAGCTCTTGGTCTTAGTTTACTTGACTCAGTCACCAGTGGGTGGGATTAACCTGAGGCAGCTCACAGCTGTAAATCATACAAAATCTGCGTCATCTAGAGCTGGGTGCCTGCAGGTCTGATGACCATCTTCTGATTCACAATGAATATTAATTGATGCATGCTGGGGATTATTATCATTATTTTTATTATCATTGTACTTTGAATGTAATAAAGGTACCAAGGTGCATAAAAAAGCATCAAAGTAGAGCTTGTTTGTCAAAAAAAAGTGCCTGGGGAGGATTCGCCAAACCCCCTGACAGAGGTCCAGGCTAATTATTTGTGATTTAATTACTGTTTGTTTATCAACTGGCCTCCGACATTTTAGAAAAGTGGCCCCTGGGAGAAGCAAGTTGAGCATCCCTGATTTGCAGCATCCCTGTCCTCACTTAAATTTGCATGCAACATGAACATGCAGCGCAGAAACAACATCCAACATTTGGATATGAAGGTTCAAGTGTGTTTCTGTCTGATAAAGTTCATTTTTCCCAGGTGTTTCTGTAAAATGAACACATTGAGCCCCAAATACATCCGAAATGCAATGTGCAAGTTAATATTTAATAAAAAATGTTGTAGCACGCTGATTGAAGCGTCTGGGTGGTGCAGGGGAAAACACTTGAACACCAGCACAGAGACCTGGTTTAGTGTTTCTGCATGGCTGCTTTGTGCTCCATCAAACTTAGTTATTGGTTACATAAAAGCCTTTGCTAGTGGGGAGCCAGTGAGGGATCACATTCTTGCTGCAGTACGAGGGAGTCCTGATTGATCTATTGACACTGTCTCCCTCAGTCTGTCCTCAGGACAAGAGTAGAAGTTAGCAGCAACAAGAGCAGCAGTGCAGAGGAAATCTGTCATTCTCGATTGGGGAGTAAAAGTGTATCTGAAAAATGTTACCAATATTGTTTAATTTTTGAGATACAGGAAAATGGCTAATTTGAAAGACAGAGTACTCTAACCAGGGTCCCTGCACCTTCTTAAACAACAAATTCAAGGACTTTTCAAGGTCTTACCAGTTCACAGTTCCCTGTTTACGACACGAATCAAGGTTAGTTACAGTTAAGCTGGGGAGAGCGGTACAGTGGTTAAGTGGTTAGCATTGATGCCTCACAGCAAAAGGGTTCCTGGATCAGACACAGGATGGGGGTTTGAACCCAGGGTGCCCTTCTGTGCAGAGTTTTTATGTTCTCTGGGTTTTCTCCAGGTGCTCCAGCTTCCTCCCACAGTCCAAAGACATGCAGGTTAACTGGTGACTCTAAATTGTCCGTAGGTGTGAATGTGAGTGTGAATGGTTGTCTGTCTCTATGTGTCAGCCCTGTGATAGTCTGGTGACCTGTCCAGGGTGTACCCTGCCTCTCGCCCAATGTCAGCTGGGATAGGCTCCAGCCCCCCATGACCCCCAACAGGATAAGCGGTTATGGAAAAAATGACTGAATGAAAGACAAGAGTGCTCTAATCAGGGTCCCCACACCCTCCTTAACATCACATTCAAGATTTTTTCAAAGTCTTTCCAGTTCCTAATTCCCTCAAATTCAAGGACCCATCATGGCATAGTTGTGACACGAATCAAGGTTAATTACAGATGAATTGGGGAGTGTTTTCCTGTGTGATGCTCCAGCAGCATGGCTCATCCAAGCTGCTTTGCCCATGGCGTGAAGTTTTGTTGATTTGCCGCAGGCTCTGCATCGGGCCATATGGATGTTCTGCCTATCTTTAGCAAGTCAGTCTTTGTAAATGTCTTGGATGAGCCATGAGTACTGGAATTTACATTTTCCAGGCGTGGCTGGTGGTTCATTTAATGTTAGCTTTTCCCTTGCTTCCCGCTGTTTAACTTGCATCATTCGACTTCCATCACTAATGCATGCATTTGACGTTTCCGCAACTGAGGTAGTCACACATGTAGACAGCAGAATGGAGCCTATTTATTCACATTAATTAGAAGAAAATAAAAAAAGACTTTAAATTGATATTCTCGCACAGAACAAATACTTTCATGCACTTCCAATGACCTTTGTCTATTTATATCTATTTTCAAAAACTCTGAAGGTCTTGATTTTTTCCCTCAAATTTACAAACTTTTAAAGACTTGTGAGAACCTGTCTGATGTACTTGTATAGGGTGCGGCCCCAGTGAGAAGGTTTTGCACTTCAGAATTCACACAAAATACAGTAAACAAAAAATGAACTCAGGCTCAATCATTTCATGCAGTTCAGGTTCAAAGCAGTTTGATTTTCCACACAAAACATGTCTGCAGAATCAACAAAAATACAAACATTGCTGTGTGAAATACATAGAAAGGGAGCAAGAAACATGTTCTATAAATATATGTGGCAATACCATATCACATTAACCACGGTATGCAAAGTGAGTAAATAGAAGGAAAATGCTCATATGATTAAATCTCATTAATGTGTGGAGGTCTACACACTACATGGAGGCAGAGAATGTGAGCGTTAATCCCACAAATGCATCTGTAAATCCCCAAGTGTGTATAAGATCAAACACCTCAGTGAATCCCCATCACCTTCCTTTTCCCCAGGTTGTTTAGTCCTCCAGAAAATTCAGTTTATTTATACATGTTTCTAACTATCCCCAGACAGAAAGCCAGGGTACTCAAAAGACGCAACACATATTTAACAAGAGCTGTGAATACTCCTACACATGCTCCAGAGCTGTGGAATTCCTGTATATATTTAACCTGTTACATACCAATGTATTCATTGTTGTTCTGGGGTCAGAATGTCAGAAAAACAGCTGAAAATATTGAGCTGCTTTGATGAAATGTGCTCTGAGCAACGTGAGACTCCTGCTGTGTTCATTTCAGCTCCATTATGATGAAAATTCAAAAACATTTTTTTCAAGTTATCATTGTATCACGTGTTATGATTTCAAAATGAAGTCCCGTGCAATCCATAATGCCTAAGATTGAGATAATACCCTGTTCAGATGTACGATATGTGACATATCCCTCAAAGGTCCTGTCTGTAAGATTTTGGGGGATTTAGTGGCATCTAGTGGTGAGGGTACAGACTGCAATCAGCTGAAACTTCTCCTGGTTAGAATTCCTTTAGTGTTCATTGTTGAAGAGGCGAGTCAAATTATCCACAAAGGTCTCCTTTCTCCTCACAAGCCAAATGGACAAAGTGAAGTTTGAATAAAGTATTGAATAAAGTAGGGTTGCCCCCCAAATAGTTGACCAAATGTTTGTCAACCAAAAAGATCATTAGTGGGCAAGATTTCATTGGTTGCTTAATCACAGAAAAAAAACAAAGAAAAATACACATAAACATGAACCTCTATTAGGAGCTGCTAAAATAAATCAAAACCTATATGACTGGACCATGGGAATTTATTTTGAAAGGACAGACACAGGAAGTGTCCACGCTCAGCAGTCAGACAGGAGTCAGGTTAATTTCCAGGGCTGGTACCTGCGGTTATTCCACAGGCTAGTTAATAACATGTCGGGCAGGAAATCCAAAGTGTGGGATCATTTTGAGAAGGTGAAGGACGAACCCAAGGTGATATGTAAACTCATCTTCATTGGTCGACTACAAACATGACGTATCATCTGAAACATGGAAGTAGCTACATGCCCATTAGCCCACAGCGTCATTAACAGGCGGCTCGCTCAGTGTGTGACGTGCACTTGTAGATAAAATATAGGCCTATATTAATGAAGGTTCATTAGTACGGTTTTGTATTTCTCTGTAATGTAGCACAGTGTTAACAATGTTACTGATACTATTCTTTCCCACACCTTCAACTCAAACCACCAAAATATATCATTTAATAATTAAGTTAATATTGTAAACAGGCGACTAGTCGACAAATGACCCTAAATGACGACTATTGGTTGACTAGGAAATTCTTAGTCGGGGGCAGCCCTAGAATAAAGCAGGTTCACGTTACAAATTTGTGTTCCCCAGCACCTGTAACTGTGTGCTCACCTTATTTCTGATCCAGACATTCAGGAGGTTTAACCTGGAGTCAAATTATCCACAGAGGTCTCTCCCTCTCCAATTCAGACAGACCCAGTGACTTAAACTGGTAAAAACGCTGAATAAAGCAGTTTCACGTTACAAAATGTGTTTGGTTTGTCCATTCTGGGCTGCTGTAAAAACATGGCAGAGCAACATGGCGTCCAAAGATCAGGACCTGGTCCCTATGTAGATAGAAATGTCTCATTCTAAGTTAATGAAAACATAACAATTATTTTCAGTTGATTATACACCAAAGAAAATACACTTATATTCAATTTCTGCCACTGTTTCCCCTAAAATCCTACACACAGGACCTTTAAAACTGTTTTTCCCGTTAAGAGCCCAGCAAGGTGAGAGGAAGGTGACTGTGTTGTCTTTGTAATAGATATGCAGATTGCCATTGCATTGCAATCAAGACACTGTACAGTACTGTAATAGTATTTTCACAGCTGTAGCACTGCTGTGTGCGTTTTGAGCAAATTGGAAAAAAAACCCATTGCTGTGCACAATGTCCTCGTCCTTCAACACACTATGCAATATGTGCGCCGCCTTCGACCACAAACGTCTGGATCCTGACAGTACTGAGTGAAAGATGCTGAGGACTAGCTGACGAAATAACATTTTTATCCCTCAAAGTTATCGAAATCTGATCATTCTGATTTGCACTTTTTCATTTTCATTCAAAGTAAATCAGATACAGTTAATACCCAGATTGTATTTAAAAAAGAAAGAAAATAGCTAAATCCAATATTGGAGGGCTTAGCTGTCAAGAATTCGCACTGTATTAATTTCAGGAACTGGTAAGAAGGTTCAGACATTTTCTCTGCCTTGTACAATCATGCGATGTCTATCTCAAAGGTGCAATCATACATTTCAAATGATTTACACTGGTTGCTCACCACGTGTACTCACTCATGACGCACACCGTCATGTGAGACCATCAGTCACACATTAGAACTAAAACCAATTTTAGCTCAGAGGAAAGGTGAGTCCATGATTTCAACCTTTTATATGTGCAGATTACATACTTCAATCTGTAGCTCTGTGTGTGTGTGTGTGTGTGTGTGTGTGTGTGTGTGTGTATGAGTCACAGCAGCTTACTGTCAATGGTTTTTAGATATTAGGACGTATGTGAAGAAGTATGACCTAACTGGGTAGCTCTTGCGCCTCTGGCATTAAATTACAATCAACGATCATATAATGACTACTTCGCCCGGGACCTCTATGGAAGGATATTTACTGATCTCTCTCCACAAATAAAAGGTACTGACATGAATGGAGGTTGGCTGGAATGAAAATAATATAATGTAACGTGGCCTCTCTTTCTTATGCAGTGCATTCATCTTTATTCCCCTCTTACCCCCTCTCCTTTCTTGTCTTTTCTTTTCTGTTCCTTTTCCCTCAGCCCTCAAAATTAAAGCTGTATCTCATGTTTATTTGATGCTCTCTCCCCACAGTGAGGTGAAAAATGTTGGCAATCTTTGAATTTATCTTCAAACCACCCTCCATCCACTATAGACTTTGAGTTAAAGATTTTTGTTGAAATTATGCTTTCAATAAGTATTTATTTTACATACATGACATTTTCATACCATCAATCATTTAAATTTTGGTGCTGCATTTGACATGTGGCAACATAAATGTCTTTTTTTCTCTCTTACACCAGTGTTTGATTGATCAAAGCTGCTTATGTTGCTTACTACACTGTTTCCCACTGCACGAAAAAACCTGCTAGCATCTGCTAACATCTGGCTTTTTACTGCAATGGGAAAGGTTACAATGACATTCATCCCCAGGTGAAATGGCTCTAGGGTATTTATCGGCTCCGGTAACACTTGGCATTGATGGAAACACAACACCTGGGTGAACGCGCCTCCTAATGATGCAATGACGCACCACCACAAAATACCATCTGTCTTTGCCCAAGCAGCACTCAAACAGTAATTCAAATTAGTCTGCACTGAGTTTGAAATAGAGTGTGTAGGTAAGAGATAAATAAAAAGGAGCAACCTCTGCAACATTTTCACAGGCCTCCATACTGCTTTCTACTGTTTACTATCTGTTTTCTGGCCGACTTTGACGCTGAACATAGTCCACCAGTAAAAAATACACAGAAAGGCATACTCTCTGCTGCAGAGCCGTGTAGGTGGCTCTAGTCTACTGACAGCGGGAAACGGGTGTATAGCCTATTTTTAGCAGGTTTTCCTGTGTTTAAAAAACCCTGCGTACACGTGCTAAATAGTAAGTACGACTGTGCTGACCGTGCATGCAGCCTGATGATTTTTTTTTTTTTTGGCAAATTATTAAGCTGGAATTAATATAGTTTTTTTTTATTGTATATAAATATCAGCTTGCAATTATAAAAATAGATATAATTAATTATATTTCATATTAATTATATAATGATAATATAAATAATTTCTGATTCTGATTCTAATTTTGGTGGAGAAGGGGGGCTCACTCTAGTGGTACACTGAGGAATCTCTTGATATAATGCTATTAAAATAGTGCAGTGGTGCAAATATTTTTGTTTTGATATTAGTTCACTCAGTGGTGATGTTCATGAACATAGCACGCACATTTGTCCACGATTAGTTACGAGCTAAACTGTGATGGTAAGTGGAGGTAAAATAAATGGTTTAAAAACACCCAAACAGAGACTATTAGGAGGAGAGGTGCAGATCAGCAGGACAATATTTGGAGTAGCCCTGTTGAAACTGAAGTGGAAGACAGTCAAACAAGCACAAATGCTTGAGGCGACTAAGCAGCGGCAGTGAAGTCTCCACAGCACTTGATGAGGGGGAGAAGAGTTTAAGTGCCAATTCTAGTGCTACTACTTTGTACAGCATGGTTGAGACTGACAACAGTCAACAATAAATGATCCCTGTATTTTAACATCGATCATAGTGGTGGCACTTGCAGAGCCTAATATTTTCTAAGGTGATATGCAGTGTAAGTGCAGAGAATTACTGTCTTACTAAATCTGATAGTGTGCATATATTTCTTGTTACGCCATCTTGTACACGGCTTTTCCTCTTATTCTGATTCAGTGGCAAGATGAGGTGACATCACTACCTGTTGACAAATCATACTGTCGATGCAGATTGACTGGTTACGGTGTGTTTGTGGGACAGATCCAGCTGGCGGAGGTGGAGCAGGCATCACTGATGTCAGAACAGCTGTCAGACAAGTCGTCGTCCCCGGCTCTGCCTGATGACCTCAGCCTGGATGAACACAGCAGCTACCAGCTGCTGGTAAGAGACAGCCAGGTAACCACACACACAGAAACACACCTACGCACACATTCACTGTCATTTCACAAAAAAAAAAAAGTTTTAGTCTTACATACAGCTGACACGTGGCAACATGCGTGAACACAAAAACACACAATACACACATCCACATACTTCAGGCTTTGTGAAAGTTCAATATCATATATTGACTTTCAGTGGAACTAGTGCAGTGCCTGTTGACATGCCTGTTGGAACAACTTCACACTCTCCACTGCGCTTCCTTGAGTCCTGAGCAATAAACCTGCCATGACATAGTTACATCTACTAGCAATGAAAGAGTTTGTGCCTCATTTGGGTGCAAAATTTCACAAGAATTTATGGTCTCAGTGGAGTCAAAGCCACTTTTTCTACCACTGCCAATACCAACATTCCCAGTTCGAAAAAGGACGATAAGTAAAGCAAGATGGCATTTGCCTGGTGCCCCCAAATGACTAAGTCCGCCCTTGAAAAGTACTTGCTACTACGGCTACTAGTACTGTACTAAATATGCATATTTGTGACTCACTTTGACATAACCACCACTGTTACAAAGTAGAGCATGGAGTTAATTAACAGAGGTATTTTTCCGACAGTAACGTTATCAGTGTTCCAAGTTAGTAAGGCAAACTTGCACAATTTGAGTTGCAATGGTAGAGTGATGCTGTTTCTGTAGACGATGGGCTCGTGCTCGTTGACTCAAGGTAAGTGAAGAAAACTTTCAGTTTTAAGGTCAATGTTTTGATGTTCGTCGTAACGCTCTTTGCTTGTCTATTCAAAGGTTATTAATATGTTGAACTTGTCATGTGTCGTAATTGCACAAAGAGTTGATGCTGGCTGTTCTTGGATTCCCTGCATTACACTCGCCAAGTGTGAAGTAGATCAGATGAATGGTTCTCAAGATATGCGAAGGACAGACAGACAGACGGTCCTTAACCATCGTATTGTCCTCCTGGGTCAAACTGACCTGATCTGTTTTGACTGTTCCTTCTTTCCTTCCTTCCTTCTTTCCTTCCTTCCTCCCTCTTTCTTTTTTCCTTCCTTCTTCCCTCCTTCCCTCTTTCTTTCCTCCCTCCTCCCTTCCTTCTTTGCTTCCTTCCTTCCTCCCTTCCTCCCTTCCTTCCTTCCTTCCTTCCTTCCTTCCTCTTTCTTTTTTCTTTCCTTCTTCCCCTCGTTCCCTCTTTCTTTCCTCCCTCCTACCTTCCTTTTCCTTCCTTCGTCTCTCCATCCTAACTCTTTTCCATCCCCCTTCCTTCCTTCCTTACTCCCTTCCTTCCTCCTTTCCTTCCTCCCTTCCATGCTTGACCTGAGGACAACAGGAGGGTTAAGACCTCAAGGTGTCAACCTGGCTTTGAAATTACCCAGATTCCAATCTTCTTGAGCATCCACTGGACGTACCCTAACTCAACACCTACAGGATTCAACAGATCCGCCACCAATGCCCTGGTGCCAGACACCACAGGGCACTCCCCAGAGGTCCTATGTCCATGCCTTGACAGGTCATAGGCCTCAGCGTTGATCGACTTTGCTCTGACCTGTAGAGGCGTGGACACAGAACCTCAGTGCTGATACATCCCAGGGATGCTTGATCAGATTCAGATTTGGGGAATTTGAGGCCAGGTTGATGCCTTGTCACATTCCTCAGGTTGTTCCTGAGCAGTTTTTGAGGTGCGGCACGGCCTATTGTCCTCCTTTGGGGCTCCGCTGCCACTGAGGAGTGCTGTTGCCATGAGGGGGCGTTTTTGGTCTGTAGCAGTGTTTGGGTAGGTGATGCCTGTCAAGTGGCCAATCCATCCAACACCCTTGGGATTAACTTGGACACTGAAGCCAGGCCCCATCGCCTAACAACGGTGTTAACGCTTGTGGCTTAATGGGAGCAGATCCCTGCAGCCAGTTTCCAAAGTTTTCTCAAGTCTTCCCAGAGGAGTCAAGGTTGTTACAGTGGCAGCGTACTAATGTCAAGACTGCTCAGATAAGATGTTCAATTGAAATTGTCGAGATGTGTGTGTGAGCCTGCGCTGTACTGGAAATCATACCAACCTGTGAATGTTTCATCATCTTCAAACAGTTTTATTTAAAGCAGTCATGCATTAAAGGTGCTTTTGTGAGATCAAACCCTGACATGTGTAATAAAAATGAACATTAGCTGTAATAATCGTGCACACATACACACAAGTGCATGTCTTTAGGGAGTCACAGCTCACATCAACAAAGCCCTTCCATCTTGCTAATCATCATTAATTACTGTTTACATGCTTTACTGCCTGATTAAAACACCTGCCTTCCTCCGTGCTCTTGATATGGCCATGCTGGGATAAGTGTGTGTGAGTGTGTGTCTTTCACATCTCCATCTTCCCATGAACACTTCGCTCTCAGCTCACTGTGGCTCCACCTGGCCTGATTCATCACTGTGTAATTGAAGGCCAGTTCATTTGATCCAGTTTACAACCAACAACAACAGCCAAGCAATTTGAAGCTTTGAAGCCTGCCGTTACTTTCTTTTTACCACATCCAATTTTAATCAGGCGTGTATAGATGGATAAAGGAGGGGACATGAAAAGGGAGCTTTTTGAAATTGGAAACAAATTGTACTCAGATTTCCATTATGACAAGGCGAAATGAAAGGCTTCAGTGTGATATCTTTCTTGCTCCGGTGAACATCAGTGCACCTGGATATCATGCTTATTCTCCCTGCATCTCTTTGTCTGTCCTCTTCTCTTTCAATCGCGCATCTACCTTCAATTTCTTTCCTTTTTCCCATCATGTTTCATACTCTCAGAGGGGCAGCAGTGACTCCCATAGTTCGGAGGAGTTGCCCATCCAGGGGGGCTACACGGGGCGTCATCCCGCCAGCTCAGGAAGTGAGGAGAGGATCCAGGAGTTGTTTGAGGTGGGCGTCCATCCTCAGTTGAATCCTCCCTCGTCTGAGCGGCCGAGCCCGGCACATTGCACAGGTACTGTAGTACGCATGATGGTAGCACAGCATCTGAGATACTGTGTTTAGTTATGTCAAATTATTTTTCATTCAACATCAACACATTGGGAACACGCTGACTTATTAACATTAGCTGGTAACAAGCTTCTAGCAGTCGGGACCACTCTGCACTAGGAAGGATGGCGAGGCATTCGGGTGCCGTTCCCCAACAATGGTTTTAGTGCAGTCTTCATCACAAAACAATAAACATGGCCTTCTCATGGGGTTTAACAGTAGCCCTGAGCTTATCTAGACATTTAATTCTGCCGACTATCATCACTCTTTTCCACCTGCCGTCTTCACCATGACACCCGAGAGAGCTGCTAACCTCCACATACACCATGAAGTACACATCACACCCTCACAGGTTACCCACAAGGCCACCGACATGATGTTTAGATATGAAAATATTGAATTATGTTGCCATTCTCAACCACTATACCCTGAAATAACAGACAAAAGAAACCCAAAGCACCTAGAAAGTATGCAACCGAACAGTATACTGCTTCTCACTGTATAATTCTACTTCTACCACGGAGGAAAACATTGTACAACTACATTTACCCAACAGGGACATGCTAGTGGTTACTTTGCAGATTCAGATTTTAACTCACAACATATCACACTTAAAATAAGATGCATTAATATTCTTTAAACCAGTGGTTCCCAACTGGGACTTAGGATAAATCTGGAGCCCACAACTGAACCAGTTGGGAACCACTGCTTTAAAGTATCCAGCATGATATTAGAATTGAAAGCTCCACCTTGATAACGCCTCTCTTTCACTCTTCACCTCAAGTAGAAATTTTAGTGTGGGACTTTTACTGTGTGGTGTTGATACTTTGACTATTAAATGCCAATTGTTTTACATCAGGAAAAAAACTAAGTATCCTACTTGGACTACCAATGCCAGAAGTCTACCAATGTTCCCAGTTAGAGAAAGGGTGAAAAGAAAGCAAGCCGATTGCAGTGACTAGCCCTATACTTTAGCCGCTACTGGTTGCTAATTGGGCGGCACGGTGGTGTGGTGGTTAGCGCTGTCGCCTCACAGCAAGAAGGTTCCTGGTTCAATCCCGGGTGTGGGAGCCCTTCTGTGCAGAGTTTGCATGTTCTCCCCGTGTCAGCGTGGGTTTCCTCCAGGTGCTCCAGCTTCCTCCCACAGTCCAAAGACATGCAGGTTAATTGGTGACTCTAAATTGGCCGTAGGTGTGAATGTGAGTGTGAATGGTTGTCTGTCTCTACATGTCAGCCATGTGATAGTCTGGTGACCTGTCCAGGGTGTACCCTGCCTCTCGCCCAATGTCAGCTGGGATAGGCTCCAGCCCCCCAGCGACCCTCAAGAGGATAAGCGGTTAGAAAATGGATGGATGGATGCTAATTGACGTGTACTCAGAAACTACTCCCAATCTTTACCAATGCTTTATATCATCATACGTTCATTTTCTCACCAGTGTCCGTAATGTCCATATAAGTTCTGAAAGGTTTCAGCACAAAGTTCCAATAAGTGCAGCCATATAAATCTTAATCTCAGCAAAAATTGTTTGCTTCCCACCACCAGCAACACCTGCGCTAACTGGCATGACCTTAAATACCATGGCCTGCCTCAGCCTGTCACACAAACCACCTAGTGGCATGGCGGGATAATGCATTTAACACAAATCAAACACATGGCTCCAACAGTGGTGTTTGCCTACAGCCCACAGATGACTAAATCTGACCCTCGAAAACACGTTTCATGGCTATTCGCAGTCAAAAACACCAGTGCAACACTCTTAGTTGAAATATTAGTATCCACATTGGTGTATTCGTGGCTTACTTTGATATAACCACCGTGTTTATGAAGTAAAATGTGCCGGCAGTAACATTATCAATGTGCTACATTAGTACAGTTTAGCAAAGGAAAACACACCCAAGTTAAAGCTAATCGTGGTCAGGAAAAAATGCACTTAGCAAGGCATGACTCCCCACAAAGCCCTGAAGCCCCGCCCCCAATGCCCCTCAAAGCAGAAGGGCTGTACTGTTGTTTATTCAAACTTTATAACATTGAATGCGTTGCACGTCCAAATTATAGCAAATTCAACACTGCTTGCCCTTTGGTCCCCAGCAATAAACCCACCGGTGTGAATGAGGTTGGATGAACATTTCCCAAAATATGCAAATGACACACAGACATACAGAGATTCACTGCTTTGTAGTTAGATAGATATAAAGAATCAATGTGTAAAAAAAAATCAGGGACACACACCATGCAATTTGGTGAGAATACAGAACCTAAACTCTTTATAATATCATGCTTATATTAATACAGCTTGTTAAGGTTGAATCAATTTTTAATACACTTTTTTTAGATACTTTTCATGAGTGGCTCAAGCTATTGCACCACTATATAGATTCCCATTATGTAATTTCTATAAAGAAAATGTAAATTAGAATCTGAGCAGTTTTACTTTTAAGTAAAAACTGCTCTTTGTAGATCGCTTTTCATCCAACTGCAGCAAAATGGTTCAATTGAATCTTTCACATCGCCCATCATATTAACATAATCCCTCTCAGGGTTACCTTTCATCAGCGTTCCTTATTATCCTTATCAGTGTTCTTTGTGACCCTCACTGGTATTTAACCACCACGCTTTTATTAAACCCTGACTTTGACGTGACATTGATAGTATCATCTAAATAAGAGGAGGCTTTTGCCGATCGTCTCTGGAGCCGAAACAGACGCACAAGGACATGCCTCATATGCCACACCGTTGATTGACTTCCGCTGCAATTAAAGCGGTGATAGATGAGGTTAGATGAATGCAGACACATAGATGTTGATGAATGACATGTTATGGTATGCTGATGGCTCATCGCCCTCGGTAACATGACCGTCATCACGGAAACAGATGGAGCGATAAAAGGCAAAGTCAATCAGGGGGATTGTTCAGAAGCACACAATATCAGACTGTGGTAGACATGGTGTTACTGAGGACGTGAAGGAGTTGTTTACATGATTACACATTTCCTGCCAAAAAAAACAAAACACTTTAGTCTCCATCTCAGAGACCCGTATAAAAGATCAAACTATAATAGGACTTTTAATTTCCTAAATATCAGTTAAATCCAGCTAAATGCTAATCATTGTAAGATACACTAAAACCAAAACAGGCACGTTAGCACTGACAGAAATGTATTAAACTATAACCTTCTCTTTTCAGATGGGGATGGAGGAAGCTGCAGTGGAGGCGGTGGCGGTGGCGGTGGCGGGTCTTCACCCGTCTTCCACCTACCAGCAGACTTCTTCCACCCAGCTGCCGCGGCTCATCCGGGCAGCCCTGGGAACAGTGTTAGCCCGGGAGACAGAGGGCCATCCAGGTTGCCCTCCCCAGCCTCCTGGGCCTCCCTCCGCTCACCCGGAGCCAACAGCAGGCCCCTGAGCTCTCAGGTATTATAGACAGATGAATGGATGGATGGATGTGTAGACAAAAAAGGACCTGACATCAGTTTGTCTTTGTTACACATCAGTGGCATGACGGAGCAGTGGAAATAGATAATTCCTGAGAGAATGTTCAATGAACCAAAGTTGTCATGCATCAGAAACACTTCAGGCATATGGGATCTGCCGAATGTGGTAAAATGTTGACTGAGCTTATGAGTCCAGATACAAGATCTGGAAGCTTAATACTGTAACACATGATTACGATACTAGTCATTGACAAAAATACTGATTTGAAATTATTTTATCGCAGTAACTGAGCTGCAACATCCTCTTGGCAACTTGTGTGACATTTACCACTCTCCATTGATGTCCTACTGTTGTGTGAAACTCCCGATAAATTATTTAGTTATAATTAAAACCATGATGTCATTCGTATTGGATTTAACACCTCCCCTGTGTCGGCTTCTGCATGAAACAAACGGGAATGAAAGACCCTTATTTTAGTTCTTGTTCCTGTGTAACCATGGAGACAGAGTTTTCTTTCTCTCTCCTCTACCTGTTTGGTTTGTTTAGCTTGTGCCTGAGTGCCTCTGTGATCCTCAGCTGCTACAGTAATGCTCTGCGGCACTCAGCTAATTAGCCTGGCCAGCCCTGAGCCTGATACCGACTCTGTGCACACTGTTGTTCTTGGCTCACGCTCTTCACATTCTCTTCTGTCCCTTTTCTTGTATTTCCTTTATCTCTTTATGTCTTTCTCCGGTGTCCTGTCTCTCAAAGCTTCCTCTTCCTGTCCTCTTTCGTTTGATTCTTTCTCTGCCAATCCCTCCGTTTCTCCTTTTTCCTAATCTCTTCCTCTCCCCTGTGGTCTTGTATACTGACAGTGTGGCGGTAACAGTGCTGGGATTAGGAATAATGACGAACACCCTGCTGCCCCAGTGTACTCTTTTCAATGAAACAAATGCTATTTGACACATTGAGTGGCTTACACTAATCAGGGTGAACTTTAAACCAGGGATATTTTTGTTTTCACCAAACTTTTTAATTCAAAATCCGCCCTTTTTCTCCACCTTTTCAAATTCCAATTTAAACTCTCATCTCTGTTTAACTTTGAACTGTGAAAGTGCTTTTTTAAAAACACTTCAACAATGGCGGCATTGACAGGCTGCATGGAAAGAGCCAAAACGAGTGCAGTCCCTGGACAAATTAAGGAAACGAATCATTATCAGATTCTGAATATAATTTGAACAGAAGTATAATGAAACTAAAAGATAAGAGTTGGACCTGCTGGCAAACATGGGATCTTGTGGTATTTGGAGCTATTTCCTCTTTTTGTCATTAATACTGTTGCTTTAACGTGACAGTTCTTCAAAAAAGGACATTTGAGCGCTAGTTGTGTGAAATGCCAGCGGTTCACTTGCACAGGTATTGTATTTTTTTTTATATTTTTGCTTGATTTGACCTTTTCTCAAGATTGTGTGTGCAAAGATAGACCATGTTTTATTGACATCTCTCCTGTTGCACCTGTCAAGACAAGTAACTTATACCGTGATTATGGAGATTTAAGCTGATATACAACTTTGATTTAAGTTATTTAACTGAATTGTACTAATGCAGTATTTCATTTAAATTGTGCAACACTAACCCAACTCATCAAATACCAATGGTTGAGTAGTGGTCTTCGGTGTCAGATACCGATGTATCAGTGCACCCTTTAGCATCCATTTGAGATGCATTGGGTATGAAAGGGCAAGATAGTCCGCATAGAAAGGGTTAGTCAAACGGACTATGGACTTTTACCCAGGAGACGACTGTTTGTGTCCCATGTGAAACCAAAAGTGTTATTTTGGTAACAAGAGTATGTCATGTGACTTATTTTGAGCCAAACCATGATGGGTTTTTTAAACCTAAACACATACTTTTGTTGCCTAAACCTAAGGAAGTAAACCTGGAAATGAAACCTACATTAAAGTTTATTTTGAAAAGAGACTGTATGCATCAAAGGTGCAGGAACCGGACATGTCCTGTGCAAACAAAACTATATTTCAGAGGACATTGCATGTAATAAGCGTAATTGGGCATCCAAAACTGACACTGTAGGGGTACCTAGAGAGTCATAGTTTGAAGTGTAGAGCCACTGACCAAGCTTTGGTGTTTAACGAGTTGGGAGTGAGAATGCATTGGCAGCACAGATGGGATTATCTTTAAAGCGGGATTATCATTTTAAATAAAGTTTAGCTAAATGATTATTAATCCTAAAATTAGTAAAATATGTCCTGTTGATGCAAACCACCACTCATGCTTTGTCTACTGAGACTAATTGCTTCCTTTCGTTTTCTGTCACCACCTTCCTCCTCTGTGTGCAGCACCCGTCCCACAGTGACTCCTCCCTGGCCACAGGCAGTTCAGAGGGCAGCCTGCAGACCACTCTAGAGGAAGGGCTCAGCTTCAGCGTGTCCCCACCTCGAGATCTGGATCTCCCCATGCCTCACCTCTGCCCCCTCCCCACTCACCCCCTACACCCCCAGGGACCGGCCACAGGAGACCAGGGCCCTCCTTTATTAAAGAGACGCAGTACTACTTTTACCCTACAAGCCACCAGAGGGCACCAAAGGAGCCAGAGCAGCTGCGGTGGCGGCAGCACTAGCCCCGGCTGCCCCCGGCAGGACTCCATGGACCCCTCAGATGAGGACGTGGGCACGGGGACGGGTGGGGACAGCTGCCGCCAGACCCTCAACAGCGAACACTTGTCAGAAACACTGAACAGCCTCTCACTGACATCACTGCTCACCCCAGGCTCTCTGGCGCCCCCGCTGGTGAAGAAATGTAACAGCACAGGCTCACTGGACCAAACCAATCTATCGGCCCGGAGTAAAGATGTCCGCCACCTTTGCGGCATTGATGCCCACGGTTACTTGTCCAACACGTGGACGGAGGGAAGCGCAAGAGGTGAGGGGGAGGACAGTGATATCACAGGCTTCAGCATGAAAAGCAGCAGCCGGCCCACAGACACAAGCTCAAGGAAAAATAGATGAAACACTTGTTGCCTCTCTGTAGTGAAACTCTTTAACCATTTGCATTTCTGGACCTTGAGCTCAACAGGACGAAGAGACTTTTCATACGTGTCCCGTGAACCCGATTCTGAAACTCTCCCTTGTCTTTGAATCGTCTGTTCTCTCTCTTTCCTGTCCGGATCTGGCTGCTTGGGATCAGTCATTTCTCAAAAGAACACAGTTGCTTCTGAGTTTTGACATCCTCTATTTTCCGCAGGATATGTGGCCGCTTTTTGAAAGGACTTAACGATATTGACAAGGGGCTTAGCCTCTTAGCATAACCGGGATTCAGCCTTGAAAGATGTGGCAGTCCTGGGCTTTACATTTGAGCCATTCTGAAATACAGAATATTTAGAAAGCCATCAGGGAGACAGGCCTGAAAATTACAGTGATTGATGAACATTACTAAAGTGATGTTATTTATATGAAACTGTTAAAAACATCAATTTCAAAAACAGAAATTGCTTGACCCAACGTGCCCTCAACCTTTGTGCAAAAACAGTATTGTCAACATTGGACAGATGGCAAACTGAAGCTTCTTTTGAGGAAGAACTGAACTTTGTACAGTGTTTTTTGTAATAACCATCGCTAACAGTAGCATCGACCAACCTTTTTTCCTCTTTAGCAGATACGTTGGGTAACAGAGAATTGAAAGGTCGTATATTTTCTGTGTTCTTTTTCAACTTCAATGTATTGAAGTTGTGTGAATGTACACACGTCTGTCTCCGTTTGTGAGGGAGAGGGAGACCGAGACAAGCAAGGAGCCTGGCTAGTCTGAAAATTGACAAAAGGGCCTCTTTGAATAGAAGACTGGATTTGTGACTGCTGCTGAGAATACATGTGGGTTGTCAGTGGAGCGTTGGCCACTTTCAGAGTGGACTCTTTGTGCTTTCTACATACCCATGAAAGGGCTAAAATGTATTGAGTGCAGACCTGGGCCAAAACCTATTGGCGAATAACAGACTTGTAACCTTACACACTGTTTAAAAGTGTCTTTAAGGTACATCCATTATTTTAAAAGGCTTTCCTGATGATAAGAGAGAGAGTTTCTTTAAATATACATACAAAAGAATTTGAAATTAGGTATATCCTACACATCTAAAGATTTTCTCAGCAGCTGCACCCTTTACTTACATGTTAGATGGGTAGCAGTGATTCCCACAGGTAGAAAATACACTTTGCAAGGCAGTAGGTAAATGAAATATTATAAAAAAAGTTTAAATATAACTTTATAGGTTTCACAACAGTAGAGACAGTTTGATGTCATACAGTTTTCCTTGAGTCCTCCAAGTTGTCCCTCTGCGCAGCACATCAGCAGTGTCTCTGCTTTCACCATGATGCAGCATGGCTCTAGGGATGGCATCGCTGATCTGTCAATCAGCCCACCAACCTGGTTTCCAGAAATATCTCAGCAACTACTGGATGGATTGCCATGAAATTTTGTTTTTCATGGTGTCCAGAAAATTAGGACTTTCCCATTGCCTCTTATGGTTGCGCCAAATCAAACGACGCTCCCTTTCCCCACTGAAACAAGCATGTGTTGCGAGACTCAACTCACCTCTGACTGTGCAGGAGACCAGAGTCTCTGTGTTCAGCTCTCAGTAAAAGCTTCTGACTGAATCTCTGTGGTTCAGAGTTTAGTTTTTCTTCTGCACCCCTGATTTTACTTTAGATATCTGCCTTTGCTGTTCCATGTTGGCTTACAGATGTCTAGCAATCATGTTAAGTTACTGTTGATGAAAACTCAACACTTCCTTTTTTTGCTGCTTCACTATAAAAGCTTTTACATACAAAAAATGACAGGCTTTTATTGTGAAGAAAATGAAATGTGATTATCACCAAATTAAAGGAACTTTGTAAGCAAATTTTCTTCAATAAAAACAAGAGTAGAAGCAAAAACAGTCACAGTGAGATGTTAGATGAAGAGCTACAGGTATGGGGCCATTGTGGTAGCAAAATAGCTGCAAATGCGTATCTCAATCTGTGTGCGTAATCAGATATGTAAATGTGTAAAAAAAATCTAGAAATCTGTATTCAGATTTGCAAGTGTATTGCATCTGTAAATCTGTACAACAATCTGTAAATCTGTACACAGATCTGCAAATGCGTACAGAGATCCGTAAATATGTAGACAGATTTGTGTATACCTATGTCTTCAGCTTTAACTCAGTCGGGCCTCTCAATTGGCTCTCTTTGTATACGTAATTTTTGCTACTCTTCCTCTTCTGCCGTGTGAGATCCGCAAATGTGTGAGAAGATTTGTGTCTGTAACTCAAAGTGTGCCTCACCCTGAGCACAGGCTGACAGGCTCAAGCTGGCGCGACCTTCAGATTGTTTTGCCCTGAGCACAGGCTCACAGGTGCTACTTTTTTTTTTTTTTTTTTTTTTTTACTTTTTTTCTGTTTTGTTGTTGTATGGACAGGCTGCAGCCTTGGAGGCCTATGGATTCTTGTTTGCTCTCTGTAAGTACATGTTCAGGTTTTTTGCAGTAGTTGTCATGATTAACTTAGTATTGCCAAGCCAAGTTAAATAAAGTCGGTAACTTTATCTATGAAGACGTTTTCTGCTCAGCCGAGCAAAAGCTAGCTAACAATTCATTATATTAATTATTATTGTTCAGCTAGATAAGTTATTCTTCTGTACTCATAACCACCCAATTTACATAATGTGGCACCGACATTTTCAGATTGATGCACCTTAACATTAGCTAATTTGCTATTTAGCTTACTAGGCCCACTAGCTTTTGCTCAGTGAGCTGAGGCTGAGCAGACAACGTCTTCATAGATTAAGTTACCGACTTTATTTTAACAAAGCTTGGTAATACTAAGTTAACCATGACAACTACTGCAAAAAACCTGAACATGTACTTACAGAGAGCAAACGAGAATCCATAGGCCTCCAAGGCTGCAGCCTGTCCATACAACAACAAAACAGAAAAAAGTTAAAAAAAAAAAAAAAAAAAAAAAAAGTAGCACCTATGAGCCTGTGCTCAGGGCAAAACAATCTGAAGGTCACGACAGCTTGAGCCTGTCAGCCTGTGCTCAGGGTGAGGCACACTTTGAGTTACAGACACAAATCTTCTCACACATTTGCGGATCTCACACGGCAGAAGAGGAAGAGTAGCAAAAATTACGTATACAAAGAGAGCCAATTGAGAGGCCCGACTGAGTTAAAGCTGAAGACATACGTATTTACAAATCTGTTATTTACGGATCTGTGTACGCATTTACAGATCTGTGTACAGATTTACAGATCACAATACACTTGCAAATCTGAATACAGATTTGTAGATTTTTTTTACACATTTACATATCTGATTACGCACACACAGATTCTAAATACACATTTGCAGGTTTGTGTACGCATTCACAAACTTTATCACGCTTTTACAAATTATTTTACACATGTATAAATCTGATTACGCACACACAGATTGAAATACGCATTTGCAGCTATTTTGCTACTATAATGGCCCCATATACAGACATCAGGCTCTTCCTGCACCTCTGTAAACAGCTCACCTCCAGCAGGTGAACTTCCTCTACCTGCCGGGCTGTGTGATGAAAAAACCACTTGCAGCAAAATAAAGTGAAACTTAAGCCGTAGATTTAAACGCCATCCACTCAAGACAAGTCGTCTTGAAAGACACACCTTCAAGCGGGTAACCTTGTTATAATGGAGGCGCAAGTCCCTGCCGTGCTGGGCTGACGTGCCGAGTAATACCAAGTCTAGCTAAGACAGCACATGAATGTGGAAAAACGGCAAATGAACCCTCTTAACTTTGGTGATCTCCTAAATTTTCACATAGCAATACCAGCAGTTCAAATGTCACTTGTGTATTGAAATATCTCAGCATCTACTAAATTTACTACTTAATTTTTCCTCCAGTACCATCAGCATGTCAACATAACAGATTATCCAATGCTTTTCTTTAGAGCTATATCGTAGGCAGCTGGACTTGCTTGAGTTTCTTGAAAATGTTTCACCTCTCATCTAACTGAATTCAGAAATAACAAGCAAATCAAGTTGCCTACGATATAGCACTTAAGATTACCATGGCCTGGATGACTGAGAATCTTCTCCAACATCCAATACTTTTGTTTATGACCAAATTCCTGCAAAATTAAATGACACTCCCATTAGCCTTAACTGTATCTTGTGTTTTGTGCTAATCAGCAAATGTTAGCATGCTAAAATTCCAAACTAAGTTCATGAACATGCTTAACACTATACCTGCTTAACATCAACATTGTCATTGCATTGCTAGTGTTAGCATTCAGTTCAAAGCACCACTGTGCCCAAGCACAGCCTCACAGAGTTGCTAGCACGCCTGTAGACTCTTGTACTGTCTCAGTTCAGATTCTAAGTACACTTCCATGTAGTGTCCTGTGTACACTATGTACTAACTTGTGTAATGGATGAATTTTAACAGCTAAGGATGCAACGCTGTTGTACATTTACTGGCAATAACGATCGCGACAATTGATCACTTCTTCTTCTTTTGAATGACAATTTGTAACCACAGTGCATGTCACCGCAACTGTTTGACCACAATTGTCGCTCATCAAAGTATCTGCAAGCTTTTTTGCTTGCTCAACGGAGCAAATGCAATCGCTGCAGCTTCCTCTGCTGCCATTTTTACAAGTTTGGTGATTCCTTTTCTTCCACTATGTAGCCAAGATGGTGTCCATTTAGGTTGACAAGTGTCCAGTGTTCCACACTTAACTTTTTGGCCATTATGAATACACCACACGGGCACTCAAAGTGCACTGCATTTTACCATACTGGTGTATGGTGGAGTGCATAAGTGTAAACACACTTATGCACTCTAAATAGGAATTGTAAGTGGTGCTTGAGGCACAGCACTGGTTTAATTCTCTCAGCCTGTTGCCGTCACAACACACTTGGCCTTTGAATCAACAGAGCCACAGAAAAGAAAAGTCAGGAAATAACTGACTACTATAAAGATGAATCCGGTGTTTGCTGACAAAAGTTAGCTTGATAATTTGTTTCTAGCGTTTGATGAAAGAGTAATTGTCAGTGGTTCAGTGTAGTTTCCAATCCATAGAAATGAAACAGAACAGACACTCCCATTCAAATCAATAAGCAAGATGGTTGGAACAGCGGCTATTTTTATGTGAACCATTGCAATCATTGTAGTGGGCTAACTTCTGTATAAACGTCTGTATAGACAAACTGACTTGGGGCAGGTCTTGAACTCACTTAGGTGAGGTTTTGCATTAACGATCAAATGAGCAGTGGAGTATTAACGTTACACTTTTCAAATAAGCAATTCAATACTTTTAAAATATCACTGTTAGTGTTTTTGTCCTGTTTATTTTGTTGCTGCCCTGAGAGCTGATGCTCAGTGGACAGCTGAGAGGCAGAGTGAGACAGCCGGGATAAACAGCAAGTAGCCAGCATACCTTTTAAATGTAACTCTGTGAATTAAGGATTTGTTTTGACTAAACCAAAGCTGGTAATTGTTGGAACCGTACTCTAACTATCTAGAGGACTAACTAAGACGGTTTTTGTGAGATTTATTTTAACTCTGTCAAGTTTGAATGAAATGTATTTTACGATGAGTTAACAAGGCATTTAAACTGACATTAGTCTTAGTTAGGTGAACGAGGGAAACTGGGATTGGTGTACTTTTTTTTTTCTCTGTTTAAGAAGGAAAATAGTCGTAAGAACAGGCTAAAACAGAGTTCAGTCACGAACACGTTAGTCAAAGAAAACTATTTCCATTTGCAGTATTATATTTGGCAGTATGGCTCTGGCTCTGTTCTGGGGCCTCTCTGCCTTTCCTCAGGTCTATGCTGAAAGCCTTATGTCAGAGAGAGCACACCTCCCTGCCCTTCCATGCGCCTACATGGAAGGCCTAAGGCAGGGAGAGCAGCAGCAAAGACCCCAGGAACAGAACAGAGCAGCATCAATGACAAACAGAAATGACACTGATAAGTCAGACACAACATGAAAAGGAGGAGCTGGGGTGGAGGCAGGTTGCAAAGCGGCTTGCAGAGGAAGCAGCAACAGTAGGCAGGCCAGAGCAGTTTAAATAGAGCACCCTGAATGAGATTCGCCAATTGGTTGCATAGAAAGGAATCCTGTGATCTATCAGCTGACTCACTTCCATCAATCAGCTGTTCCATCAGGTGATTGGACTGTTTGAGATCAGCTGGTGTAGCTGGGATGTGAGCTGAGCTTACCATCGTGTCCTGCCTGAACTAACACTATGCTCAATTTCTCAAACTAGTGAGCGTGAAACACTTCACGGTCCACCAACGTGTTGTCGCCATAACAACTAACAACATTTGCCATTTTGTTTTGCATGAATCAAATGACTACAGCAAATGCTTCTTCTGTCCTTTGTAGTCATTTTATTTCTGTGGTCCAGTCACTGCAGCTTTGTTTATTTTGGTCAATTCAAGAATGCTCTGTGGGGCCAGTCTGGAGATTCAGGGTGAACTGAATGACATCAAACTGCCTTCATAACCCTCTGCCATCATTTAATGGCCCAGAACATGCTGTACTTTAGCAGCCGATTATATACTTGGGGATGCTGCCCAGCAGCAGGTTCAGTGTGTGGTCGGTGTTTCAGATTTTCAGGAATTCAGAAGATGGGATTCACAGTTTTTGTTTGCTGCATTAAACCCAAATGATTATTTGACTCAGGTCTGCTTGAGTGTAGCAAGATACTAGAAGATACCCTATACTATGGCAAGCAATGTGGTACAGATTGGTGTAAGGTGTGACTTTAAGCACTTGTTTGTCAGACATTTTGACAGATTGTAATGACCCATTATATAATATAGTTGTGTCAAATCCAGAGCAGGTAGACCTCAGGTGGACCTATATGCACTCATACACAGCATCACACATACAGCACACTGAAGCACATACAGGACATGTTACATACATCCACAGTCACACATATCATACAAAGATGTCAACGTCAAAACACTGCAGGATGTTTCAGTAGAGATGAGACAGAAGAATCCTCAGTCTTTATCTCTTCCTCTACTTTGTCTTCATTCCCCTTCTTATTCTCATTCAACTATATTATCTCCCTTCCACAGGGAAGCTGGAGTATTAAATGACTATTGACTACCCCCCCTCTATTCGAGATATGCAATATGCTACAGTAGATGTACAGTTAGATGTATGAGACTCGTATAGATAGACAATATGGTGAGAGAAGATTATATTTATGAATTCATGTATTAGAATAAAATGTCACCAAGATTCAAAGGTCACTGAAAGGATGATGATGTATTCATGTATTCCAGAGTGTTGGAGTGTGCGTTTTCTCTTTTTGCCCGTCCATCTTCCCGACCCAATTTTATTTCTCCAAAATGCATGTAGTTTTTTTTTTCTGTTTCCTTAAATGTCATTCTAGTGTCATATAAAAGTGAGATAGCTTTTCAACCCCTCTGACTCCTGAAGTTTGTCTTTTTTAGAAATTACTTTTTTCCCTCCAAGGTTGTGTAAAAGTTTAATGTTGGTCTCTGTTCCGTCTTCGTTCACAGTCAAAAATCTTAATTTATCTTATTGTCCCAAGAGGAATGGCTAGCTGCAAATATCCAAAATGATTGCTAGTGGCATCCTGCTAAATTAAATTGATCTGAATGAATAATTTAGACTGAGCATTTAACTTCTTAGCATTTTGTGTTTGGGGCTTTAAGCAGGGAAGTGTTTTGCTATTTCTCTCCTCTTTTCCACAGCTAATCAAGTTTTGTTACCTTGAGGCAGCGTAGAGCTCGGCCCCTAAACTAACTTGAATCCATACTTTACTCCAGCTTTATACAGCCAACAAAGGTGCTGAGGAAGAAGAGCACAAACTCGTCAGACAAATAGCTTTTAAAAAATGTAAATTTCACGATTTAACCAGTCTTGCTTAATTCATTCTTAACCTTATTGTTTCTTTTCCTACAGCGTTCACTTTTAGGGTTATGACTGACATGCGCTGAGGTCACCAAACACAGCGTGACAGCTAAAAACCTGCTCACTGCTGGCAACACCTGCACAACACACATTGGTAATTCATGTAGATTAAGGAGATTAATTGTTGTGTTCATACAAAATGTTTCTGTTGGCAGATGTAGACACAAATGATGTGGTAGAGTTTTATTACTGTTGTCGTATTTTGTCCTAAATATCAGGTTGCACCCAGAGGATCTGTCCGGCTCCTTTGCACCCAATTTTCTGTTATTGAGGAAGCATCTGAGCTGATCGTGACAGTAACGGCGCTCTGGCACTAAGACAAAAGGTAAATGGAAGGGTTTGGCCATCAGCACAGCCCGGTGATTCTGATAATGTGGATGTTGGGTATTTCTTTCACCATAAAGGCCCACAGCCTTAGTCAGCCTCTCAACTCTGCTGTGGATCATGATACTAATATTGCTAAAGCTGTTATGTTTGAAGTTTAGAGCACATTATAAGCTATTTTTTTTTTTAAAGATTGATCACTATGCTCCACATTTGCACTCCAGTATGTTGGGTCTTGTACTTTGCACATGGTGGTGGTGAACTGTGACCACACTTCTTGTTTTTTCTCACAAATGACCACCTTCATCAAAACTTGGTGCCTACACGGATGCAGCTCTGGTTTCAACATCTTTGTACTGACAGTTGCACTCAGTTTCACAGATGTTGAAGAAATTCATCATTTAAATTTTCTGTCACTGTTGTAGTCTTGGGCATCCCTCTTAATAATGGGGTGCTAAGACTTTGACATTTAAGCCTACAGTATGCCTACGTCCAAAATACACTGTATGTACTATCCATCAAGCGAGTGTACATGCAGAAAGTCTAGTCAGACAAGAGGAGTTAAGCAATTTATTGACAAAGTGAGGACACATAAGCTTGTATGCAAGTACAGTCTCCACAATAAAGGACTATTCTATTGTATTCTATTCAATGTTAAGGGCACAGGTACAGGTGGGTGGCATAGCTGTCAAGTCTCCCTTTTTGGCCGGGAAACTACCGTATTTTACCCCTCTTTCCCACTGTCCTCCCGTATTAGTATTTTCCCGTAAATCTCCCATATTATAATATAATTTAAAAAAAGAAAACATTCCTCTCCCTCTCCAATCTGAACTCTGTCACTGGTTAGTGGTTAGTGTCGACAGCGGGTCTGGTTGACAAGTGGTTATTTTAGATTTCCTGTACACCCAGGGACGGTTTTTGCTATGGGCAATGCGGGCGACTGCCCAGGGCGCAATCTATGTGAGGGCGTACAAGCACCCTCCAAAAAAAGCCCAAACAACCAAAAAAAAAAAACTCGCCAGTTTTCTAGACTACCGCTCATTTCCACATCAAGTTAGTGGAGTGGGCGCTGGGGGGGGCTCGTGGCGGGCGCCGAAAAATTTCCCTTATTTTCAAATCCAAAACTTGACAGGTATGGTGGGTGGAAATCAAAGATTTAAGTAACATTAACAATCTGGCAAGTGACTAGAGAAAAGGGACTGACTGTAGTCGCATTTCCATTACAGTTTTGCACAAAATAAATGCGATATTTCTAAAGTTTCGACAAAGTACAATTGTGACTTGCAGGTGTTTCCATTAAAATGTGTTTTGCGTATAAGCCGTAATTCTTGTAAAATCTCGTCCCACTAGATGGACATTCCAAATCTCTTGCGAGCTGGAACAATCATCTCGGTTGCCGCTGCTGCTGCAGTAGTCTACAATCGAAGACGAAGAGCGCGAGTGGTATTCCAAAGACAAAGTCCTTATGTGTGGCAGCGACCACGGATAAAGGATTTCTGGGAAAGGATCGTGAACGAGGAATTCACAGAGGACTTGAATGTCCGGTGACGTATATTTGCGAAAAAAAAGTGTTTCCATTATACTTTTGCAATATGCTTCTATGTTGACACATCTGAAAAAGCGTAAAAACTTTTCTTGATATTTGAGAGTATTTGAGAGTATGCTATTTACAGAGATAGCACTGGTGATCTGAACCGGTCAGTGGCGAAAGAAAGCACTTTTAATGCGCAAACTTATACGGGACGCATTTGCCCCCATATCTACCTTTTTAGCTTGTTTCGCTGCTGCCGGCTGCATCCGCCTCCCTCAATACTGAACCAATTTTAAAACGAGTTGTACTTATGAATCATACGCACACATACACATGGGGAAATAGGGCCCAGGTTGAAAAATACCAAAGTTATCCTTTAATGAAGGGTGTTTCATTTCTCTGTGAAGATGACCACAAACAGAGTTATGGCTCATTTATGCTCAACGTTAAATACAGAGACGGAGACAGACGGAACCTTCTGTCTGTACTCTGCATTCATTTCGTCCATATTCGTGCACATTTTCTGAAAGCTTATGGATACACACAAAATAGAGCAGTACCACCGGAGATCTTGGAGACAGTGAAGCGTAGTTTGAGCCAGAGGCAACCATCAGAGACAGCAAAAAAAAAGAAATGAAATAATAGTGGAATGGAACAAATCCGAAATATATACTAAGATATGATAGAAATAGTGAGAAAAAATCTCCGTCCACATGTCAGACCACCACTGTCTAAAATACTGCCTCCATTTGAAGGTACAATATTTTGACCTCCTCCACCGTCCCCTCAGCTGCTTTTGTATGAAACTTTTGACTTTGCCCTCACAATTGATAGATCATGAAAATAGCTGTCCATCTGTTTTCTTTCAGCTTTCTTTGAGCTCTTACACATACTAATATTGTCCATTTAAAAGGCAAAAAAAAATGTTTTGAATTGTATCTAAATTTCATGCAGAAGCCCCCCAAAAAGGCTCTTTTAACATTAGTTCATGGTATGTTTTAGTCCTGGTCTTAATCATGGAGTACATATTATGACATACACCTGTGTTGCCCAATCAGCTAATTGAGTTGCAGCTGTTGTCAGTCTTCAAACACCCTCGTCTTCCTCTTTCATATCATCAGATAAACTGACTACAGGAGCAAAACATCCATATGCTGCTGTTTGGCATCTTTCTACCTCTTTGTGTTTGATCACATGCAAAGACTGGTTGCCTGTGCTTTGCTTCTCTTTTTTCCTGAACAGAGATTACAGTGTAACACCCTCAGCTGTCTATTACTTAGAATATTTGCTGGTTTCCTTTCGGGGTTGGATCAAAAGAGCGATAGCAGTTCATGCATTAAAAGCGTGACGTCGTTTGTGGATCTAGAGCAGTTACTGCCTCTAATAAGTCACACAGGCTTTTGATTCTTTGATACAGCTTTTTTTTCTCTACCTGGATAAAAATATAACCACTCTGAAGGAAGAGCTTTTTACCCCCAGTTTTATTTAGCCTCAGCTCAGCAAACAGATTCTTCAGCTGGTATCGTGCTGCCCCAGTGTCCACACACAATAAGAAATGGTCTCTGCTGTCTTTTCTGCTGTACTTAGTCTAAAGGGATCCTGGGAAATAATCTCTCTCCTTGGCAAATATTGATACACTATAGTCAATAGATTTGTGCTCTGATATTACTGCTTCATATTTTATGTTTTCTTTTTGTCCGCCTTTAAAATCTCCGGTCTCTTTAGAAACCATGCTGGATTTTTTTGCAAAACCCTGCAGCGTGTTTTGGTTGCTGTAAGATGAAGAGAATTACTGTTTTTTGGAATGTTCTAAATGTCTGTTTTCCAAGACAGAAAAGCTTTGACAAAGGCAAAGTTAATCACAATGGAGGCTCTAAGCTCATATCACTCATTTGATTAGACTTTGATCTCGGGAATTTCAGACACTAAATTTATTCTTTCTGGCTCTGCACTCATGATGTCAGATGTTTATTTTCTCTCTTATCTCCAAAGCAATATGATTACATGGTTAAAAACTTGATAAAGAAACCAGTGCTTGTTGTAGAACTCTCAGCATCAATATAATTGTTTTGAACCATGCAAGTGGCATCACTGGCTCTGGCAGTGTTAGTTTCTTGGCCAGTGGTCTACCATTTTGTTCCAGAGTGAAATATCTCTACAGCTACTGAAAGGATCACCATGCCATTTAGTACTTCACAGTTTCCAGAGGATGAACCTTACTGACTTTGTGGAACCCCTGATTTTTCCTCTGGAACCACCCTTAGGTTGGCATTGTGGTTTTAAATGAAATGATCCAACAGCCTTTGAATGGATTGCCAAGAAATTTTGTATGCGCATTCATTTCCTCCACTGGATGCATTGTAACATCACTGATGTTCCAGACTTTATATGAAGCACATTATCATCATTGTACATCCAATCATTTGGTTCATGTCCAAATACCTGCAAAACTTATGACATTCCCAGCAGCCTCAGTTGTACTTTGTGGTTAGTTCCAACCTCTTCTCATTCCCAGGTCATCAAAAACCAATGCCTTGTCATGCCCCTTGGCGTGTGATAGTGACGCACAGGGCACCATTTAGTATCTCTATTGCCCTGTTTCCACCGAATCCTTCAGTATACTGTAGTACCTGGAGAACCTAAAGTATCGCCTACGGACATATACCTAGATCTGTTAAGCATTTCCATGTAGACGGGGTTGTTGTTGCTGCTCCATCCAACCCTCGATGTACACTGACATTTTCAGAACAAAAAAAAACAAGCTTGAGTGAAGGTTTCTCTTGATGAAATGTTTTAGAAATTACAGGTTTGTGTTTGGTATCCGAAGTGTTCTGGTTTTTCTCCAAGTGAGGATTAAAATATGTTCAGTTCACATAACCTGGTCGAGACTGATATATATTTTCAGTATACAGCTGCTGCAAGAGGCAGCAAAACATCCTTTCATTTTTATAGTTTACTAATGCATGGAAAGCTTGCCATGAGCAGTGATTACATAGCCTTAAACCAGCCACAACTCAGCCCTGAGCAAGTGTTACAGCTCTATATATACCAGTTAACGAACTGCAGCGTTTTTAGCTCCACCTTTTGGTACCAAATCAGTGTGCTTGGTAACCCAACAGAGGGATGATGAAAAAAGTGGTAAGTGGTACCATCCTTAACTTTTCACAATGGAAATGGAAAAGATATGTATTTAAAGGGATAGTGCACCCAAAAATGAAAATTCAGCCATTATCTACTCACCCATATGCCGACGGAGGCTCAGGTGAAGTTTTAGAGTCCTCACATCATTTGCGGAGATCCAAGGGGAGAGGAGGTAGCAACACAACTCCACCTAATGGAGGCTTACGGTGCCCCAGATTCAAATGTCCAAAAACACATAATTGAAACCACAAAATATCTTCATACTGCTCGTCCGTAGTTATCCAAGTGTCCTGAAGCCCCGACATAAAAAGCTGTTTTGAAAACGTCATCTGAACTCTGTTTCAATTATGTGTTTTTGGACGTTTAAATCTGGGGCACCGTAAGCCTCCATTAGGTGGAGTTGTGTTGCTACCTCCTCTCCCCTTGGATCTCCGCAAGTGTTGTGAGCACTCTGAAACTTCACCTGAGCCTCCCTCGGCATATGGGTGAGTAGATAATGGCTGAGTTTTCATTTTTGGGTGCACTATCCCTTTAACTGAACTGGACTGTTTGGAGGAAACAGGGCTTATGTGACACAGATCCAGAACGCATTGTAACATGTGGTTAATGTGAAATGTTCGCGGTTAGAAAACGATCATGTTACGGGTTAAAATACGTGCGTTCATTTCGTGATGTAACTGACATTAATACGTGATGTGAGTAAAGGTAGAGCATGAAGACTGTGCATAAATTACGTAACATTACACTAAAACAACAGAACATAGGTACATAAGTTATATCACAAAGCAACGCTTACTTGTAGTTTTAAATGGGACACTAACTGTGGTCTCCTGGGTGAAAGTCATGTTTTGTTTGACCCATCCACCTCTTCCCCGCACCCTATGTGGACTTTCTTGCTCTCTATACTAGGCCTATGTCAGTCACTCTCAGCGTCAATTTTTCCATGGATGGGTTTACATTTGAGTTAGCATGAAGCCTGACGTGTCTCATAAACAGGCTAAAGGGTGCCTTTGGTGTCTATCACACGCCAAGGGATGGTACTTGACGACTTGGGATTGAGAACAAGCTGTTTGTGCTAATTAGCCAATGTCAGCATGCTAAACTAAACCCTCTTAACATCAGCATCTTAGCTTTGTCATTGTGAGCATGTTACCATTCAATGTCAATCAATCAATCAATCAATCAACATTTATTTCTATAGCCCTTTACAAAACCCAAAGGTACCCAAAGTGCTTAACAACAGTGTCAAATAACATTGAAAAAATATATATATACTGTACATTACACCTGCAGCAGACAGCGTGAAATCACAAACTTTAACACAGTATACCAGAAACTCATCTAACTGCTCTCCCTCTTGTGTTCCCTCCGTGTGCATATTCTCTTTTACTTTTTATTTTTCCCTGTTTAACCCCCCATTCATTCATCCATTCTCAGTTACACTCAAATCCACATTAAGCGCCTCCGCTTTTCCCTCTGATGCCACTCGCTCCCTTTCATCTCTTATTTTCTTCTCTGATCTCACCCAGGCCTGGGCCATTACAGTGCGGAGCTGCCAACTGCAAAAGAAATGTCATTGGTGAAATATATTTGACACAGCTTTGCTATCACATAAACCCCCATAGAAATTAATTCTAACTCTATTTTCTGCTCATTTCCCCATTTCTGGATAACAAAGCAGTGGAACCTTTCTCATAAATCTTCCAGCGGACATGTGGCACCAACAAGGAACATGTATGGAGATAATTATAAATCACACTGCGAAATAAAGCATGCAGTCACACCTATATGGTTTCTGTCTTTGGTCTGAATGAGAACACATTTACATTTGTAAGCATGGCTGGATTAAAACAGCAGGGAGCCCCGGGGAAAAAATGAGCTGTGGTTCCCTCCCTCGATTCTCAATGCAATGCATATGTTTCCTGTCGCCTTTGAGTACCCATCAAGTGCAGTGCACCCCGCAGACCACACAATGCGGTTTAATTATATTTTGCCTAAAGCTCAGAAACAAACAGTACTCCTATACTGAATATTACCTGCACATAGACTGTGTTGCTATACATCAGATAACTTATATTAATTCAACCCCCCCCCCTTTTTTTTTTTTTTGGTTGTAAAAAACACACCATGAAAGAGCAATGGTTTGACCCTTTACAACTTATAGAATCTAAAGCTGGGACCGAGATGGGTCTTGCATATATTGTGCAGTTGGGGCTCACCTAACACCCAGTATAACCCTGCATGAAACCCTTGTGGGCAAGTGGCATGGGGCCATTATGGAACCCTGGGACAAACCCACCTATAGCCTATATTTCAGGCCATGTCATACCCACATAGAATTTAAAGCTGGGACCAAGATTGGTCTTGCTTAGGTTGTCCAGTTGGGGCCCACCTAACAGCCAGTGTAACCCTGCATGAAACCCAAGTGGGCAAGTGGCATGGGGCCATTATGGAACCCATGTACAATTCCATTTAGGGCCCATTTTCAGCTCATATTCTACCCACATGGACCCCACATACAAATGTTGGCTAGGTAAGTGCCTCAAATTCACAGAATAATGCCTCAAGCAAATTTACAGTTACTTAAATGACCAAAAAATCATTGACAAAGTGCATCTGGAGTTTGCAGGGCCTTTGGAGGTCAGAGGTGTGCTATTAAAGCATGCCATCACCCCATTTTTTTAGCATGTTAATATAATATTACTAGTCCATACCCATCGAGTACAGCATACCACACCATGACTTAGTCATACCAAAAATTAGAAGGAAAAAAAAAAAACAACAACATTCGGCTACAGGGGGAGCCACAGCGATCGGGCGCATTTTAGCCATTTTTAAGCATTTTTCTGTTGTTTAGTAAAAATCCATATGGCGGTTAGGCCTAGATAAGAAATGAGCTCTCTAGCGCCCCCATTTTGTTGGATGGGGTCAATAATGGAGGGGTCCCCTCAGATTATGTGTGGTCATATGCCTACAAAGTTGCGTGGTGATGGGTGAAACCCTTGAGATCTTATACACCTTTATGTGATGAGCCACGCCCTCCGCAATATTCATTGCCTTATAGAAGCTTATAGCTTATAGCTTATAGCTTATAGATGATGTTCACAGAGTTTCATGCAGATCGGTCAAACTTCCTACGAAGAGATTTTTTAAAAATTCAAAATGGCGGAAAATCTATATAACCGGAAGTTATGGGTTCTTGAGGCAAATGTGTTCCTCATGAGGAGAGGCATCTCTGTGCGAAGTTTCATGTCTCTACGACATACGGGGCATGAGATATGCCCATTCAAAGTTTGCAATTTCAGTCGGTTGCTATAGCGCCCCCCTTTGGCCAACTGATGTAATATTGCTTAATTCGCATCCTCCCATGTCCCTCTACCACTGTGAGAAAAACGTGGAACAGACACAGACAGAGTTTTCGTCATTAAATAGTAAGATAAGATAATAAGATTATACAAAGTGCAGCATCACTCTCCTACACTGATTCCAATCCTTAATACCATAAACTTTGTGTCATCCAGATAATAAATATCCATGTTGTTTATCCTACTTTGCTATTCCCTTAATAAATCTAAAATAATTGAGTAAATATTCTTCTGTTGACCTGATATTCAATTCAGAGTACTGAAGACCATATTTACTAGGCAATGCTGAGGACCGCTGATTTGCAATTAGAGATTAGATATGAATTCAAGTGTATCAGATTTGTCAACTACATTCACTCTGAACTCTACCCCTAGGTTTCAAAATGAGTAATACAGTTTACACCAAATTCCTACTCCATGTTATGCACTTGTAATTAGTAACATCAGAAATGTATGACTTCTTTTAGGAGACAGTAGTGGGAATTAGTCATCCTCAAAATTTGTTGTATTATGGTTTCAGGATGACTAAGACAGTTGGAGAACGATCAGGCTCTACAGGATGATTTTTTTTTTTCCATGGCAACTATCACGCTTTTCCCAAATGACATATAGATTTTTAGGCATTCTATCATCTCAAATGGCTTGGAACAATAGTGCATATAGCTGCTGTAAATGGGAAAAATCTCTCTGGGGCAACATGCTCCCGGGCACCCCAAGGTTTGGGCTGAGACCTGAATGTTTGATGTCTTGCTACGCCCCTGGACAGTATGTTCTTTTACTGATGGTGGTAGCTGAAACCCAGGCTGTGACATAAAAGAAACTAGCCACACTAATTAGGTGTCACATGCTGCATTTGAACTCATCCAAGTACTATTAGAGCTGGAAATACAATTAAGACCTCATTGGTAATTTCTACAACAGAGAGGATGATGTGACTTTGCTCTGTCCATAATGGAATAACACCAAGAGTCTACAAGCATGAGGCTGAAATTAGGCTCGGTAGTGAATTGAGCTAAATGCTCCCGTCAGCATGCTTACAAAGTGATGTGAATATTATTATTTTTGTAGGTATTTGGTCGAAAACCAAAGTATTGGACAAGCTGTAATTTGCTAGATGAAAAATCAGGGAATCACCAGTCAGTAGGATTCATCCTCTGGGGACCATAAATGTCTGCTCTAATGGTTGAGGCAATTTATCTGATAATTGTTGAGATATCTCAGTTTGGACCACAACAGTGGACAAACAACAGCGCCATCCCTTGAGCCATGCTGCTGGCATGACTGGAAACACTCTCCTTCAGCTGTGTGCTATCCACATACAATCTTTTTGTTGTTGTTGTTTTTCGCTCAGCTGGCACACAGAACTGAGGCATGGTGCCAATGCTGGTCTGCTCAAGGACATGCATTTGTCTTTAATGTTTTTGTTATGTTGAAGGAACAGCATTCCACATTTTTTTAGTCTCTGTCTTAAAGAGCTAGATTTCCATAATACTATTTGATCAGAAGAACTCAGCAGATGTGGGCTGCTGTGATAAACCTGCCACGAGCAGCAAGCAGTAAAGCAATAATCTGCATGATAAGGATGGAGAACTTCATGAAACCCTGAACTGTATCATCATACAGTGTTTTGACAGGGCACCTTTGCACAAGCTATGTACAATTGAGACACATTTTTCATGATCCTGAACTTTTTTTATTAAGATAAATCTATCAGAAGGTGAAATGGGCTTGTGACATACATTCTCTGTAATCACATTGCAAATACAATGTGAAAATTCAAAACCGCTAAACATTTCTGTTGCCGTCGGACAAAGAGACTCTGCGCTGGTTGAAGTAAAGTCACGTAAAACAATTCTGGCAGCAAAGCCAATCCTGTTATGCATGGAGAGCAAGCTCCTGCAGACACATACACACACTTTAAGATACTGCTTGAGTCTGTGCCAAGCCATGCTACAGCGCAGAGTTAACCCAACTCAGAATTAGCATGAAGCAGATCTCACACTTGAGACTCCTCCAAGGACTCTCACACCTGAGCATCCCCTGGGACATCTGTACTGGAGTCAAAGGCAGCATGTAAATGAACAGCAGGCTCACATGTAAAGGTGTAACTTATTTATTCATCTGTGATTAGAGACTGATCAATTGAATATGACCAAGAATCAGACCATAGTGATCCATCAAGTTCCTTGTGACAAAGGATGGCTAGATGTCTGATAGATGGAGGTAGATGGAATGGGCCTGTCAGTTCATTGCTAAATGAGGGGAATCAAGGATCAATGGTTTAATTGATAGATGACTGCATTAACAGATGAGGAGTATTAGGCCTAGACCACTCACTGTCTGAAAGCACCTTTAGTGGAGTCCGCCGATCCCGTGACAGACTCTAATTGCCTCCACAGAAGGGGTTTACAAGAAATAATGCAATGCAATGTAACCCAGAGTAATTTTATTTCACTGATATTATCCTCAGTGTTTAATGTTCGCTCCCTTCACACCATGTCAGAGCTGTATCGTGTTAGTGCTTTTGCAAATGGATCATTTCATTTCATGTATATCTGACAAAGTAGCTGCTTAGGGAGTGTTTGCTGCTGCCTGAACCCCACTGGCTGTTACCATGGTGACCATGGGTATCACAAAATCAATTTAGGATGGACATTTAAAGGATTGCAACTTTAAACTCTAGAATTTCAGGTAAAAAAGGTTGCATCACAGCTATGAATGGGCCACTGTCCCGTCCTGTCATTATGCCTGATTTGCAATTCAAGTAATCTCCATAAAAAGACATTGGCATATGTATGCAGACTCTGTAGGTAACAGCTATCTTAATTGAGTACTGATTTAGAAATTAATTATTTGTTTGAGCGATAAGCAGGAAAGATTAGAGTAATAGGGAGATAATAGACTGTATCATTAAACACTGTGTAATATAACGTTAGCATACGTTACGTGTGCTGACGTTAGCAAGCTAGCAGCGTGACATTTAATCATTTTGGACAGGCTACGTGACTAAAAACAACAACAACATGTGTTTGTGTTTTGTTTGAGGTATTCTAGAATATTTTATTGATGGCCTGGCCTCTGATGACCAAAAAAAACTGCAATTACAGGTCTCTGATTGAGGGTCAAAATTACCTGAGCTCCGGATGGGTCGGGCAAATTTTACACCACATTTTAGACGACCATCACATCATCAGCACACGTAATGTATGCTAACGTTATATTACACAGTGTTTAATGATACAGTCTATTATCTCCCTATTACTCTAATCTTTCCTGCTTATCGCTCAAACAAATGATTCATTTCTAAATTAAAAAGATACCTTCATCAGTTACCGGAGGCCACTGTCTAACATCATCAATCCAGCTATTCATGATGCTGTCATTGTAAACTGACTCTCTACAATGACAGCATTATGAATACATAATTACATAATGAATTGATGACTGACACATGTCACTGCAGTAATGGCGCCGCTGCAAGATGGCGGCATACACAAATCGCTCGCCAAATTCGTCTATAGTCTGAGTAACACTGACCAATCATGTTTGAGCAGGCTTTGGTTGTGTGCACGTAAATAGTCTGTGTGGAGAAAAAAAGAGGCGGGACGCATCAGCCATCCTCTGATGATGATATCCGTGATACCAGATATCCGTTTCTAGAGATTAGCGTGAATTTTGTCTGGACTTGTCTCAAGTTGCTAGTAGAACTGTAAACAATGGCACGGAAGAGGAAGTCCTGGCCCTGATGTCCACGGATACCCCCAAAATAATGGACGTTGCCCCCTGATGCTATATCATCGCCAGATGATAGCCGAGATCACATCACAACTGACCCTTGTCCTTTTCTTCCTTGGCTTCCATATCAACATCTTGGACAGACCGGACAAACATTTAATCAACACATGGAGCAATGCCGTCTTTGCGCGATTTTTAAGCCCAAAAATAAACACCTCTGAAATAAAATCCAGCCCTAAATCATTGAGTCATCCCTCTAATAGTTCAAACCAACCTCCCAAACTGTGATACTGGCAAAGAGAGACAGAAGCCAGTCGCCAGCTGTTGCAGGTTGTCAGATGTTGAACAGCTGTGAGGCCTTCAGAGCTTCATCTTGTGTTCATTGTGGCTCCGCATCTGCTCCTCACTGCTCTGTGTGCCTGTAATTGCTGAGATCAGCCTTCACAGCATACACTGAAGGTCTCCATCAGCAGTGGCACATTAAAGCCTTTGTACCTGCCACTTCAGGAGAAACCACCTGCAGTGAGCTTCAGCGCCTACTAATTGAAAACTTTAATAAGGAAATGTTCAAACAAGACATGTCACCTTAAATGTTAAATGCCACACAGTTTCAATGACAAGTGATCTGACACGACTGCCACCATCATAAAAACGTATAGGTTGCCTGTGGAAGCAGATTATTACGACATATAGAGTGCCGCAGGGATGACATTTATTTAGGCCAACCCAGAAGCATTGCCCTGGTTCCCTTGACAAAAAAGCCAATGGGATTTTTCCATTGATTTTGAATTCCTGCAGAAAAAAGCTCTGTGGCAAAAACAAAACTTTATGATCATTACTCGTTTTGTTCAGCAAGATAATCCTCACAAAAGAACACAGTTTTTCAGATTTTTGAAGTGATATCGCCAGAAGTGAAATGCTAACTTTAGGCTACAAACAAACTACACCACAAGTACATGACTTCAACCACCACCACAACAAGGCTGTAAGGCCATGTATGGCATTTTGGTGTCTTATTTAGTTACATGCTAGCACGTGAAGGTTATGTCATAGAACAAAAATGTGAAAACCATAGACCTTATTTCAGGCATCATCTAACCAAAGCCCATTCCAAAAAAAAACACTGACTTTGACAATAAATGATTTCCTGGTTTTAGTACTCATTCCTGCACCACTCTATTTACATTAATTAATCTATAATTATGATGGGAGCAAAGGAGGAAGTCAGGTGACATAGTATAAAGTGTGACAAAATCCACGCTGTGAGCAGGTCAAGGTGGACGAAGTGGTCAAACAAACACAGGATTTCACCTCTTCACACAGGAGACAGCTATTTGTGCCCTCTGTAAAACCGTAAGTCACCTTTATTTTAACTTACGTACATAAGTTATCTTACGTCACGTAGGTAATGGAAGTTAACTTACAGCATGTTATGTTACATAACGAATGGTTTTTGTTGCCTAGACCAAATCAGATTGCCATCATTTACAACTTTAACAACGTGGGAGCAAACTGCAACCTTTTCATAACGTTGAAGAGTAGTTACTGGATGTAACTCCAGTTCTATGAGTATGTGCCAAGTCCCCAGGAATACCCCTCAGCTTTGTTTCCGAATTTTCCCAGTGGCCACTTGCGGTATTGTAGTGAAAAAAATCCCCTGCATTCCAAAAAGCTTTTTCCCCGTAGGCCACCATTACAAAAGAGATGTCTGTAAAACTGTTGACAGGACAACTCAAACTGCAAACAATGTCAGTTATGACTCTTTCTATTATAATTTTTGGATCCATAGAGGTTTTTTATTTGTAAAACTCGAGCTAAGAAAAGTGATTTAAAAAAAACCCAAAAAACTGTGATGTCATCACAATGTACAGTCTATGGCCCAATGGGAGGTCGCAGGTGGGGTCAGCAAGAGAAACACTACCATGCATATTCAGGGGCTGCATACCTAAGAAGTGAACCAGGAAGCTAGAAACTTTTTTTCCCCATATGCACAAGGTGAGCAATTCTCATTGGGTGAGAAAAGTAGATCAGGAGCCAGAGCCTTCAGCTATCAGGCTCCTCTCCTGTGGAATCATCTTCCTGTTACGGTCCGGGAGGCTCCACATTTAAGACTAGACTTAAGACTTTCCTCTTTGATAAAGCTTATAGTTAGGGCTGGCTCAGGCTTGCCCTGTACCAGCCCCTAGTTAGGCTGACTTAGGCCTAGTCTGCCGGAGGACCCCCCTATAATACACCAGGCACCTTCTCTTCTTCTCTCTCTCTCTCTCTCTCTCTCTCATTGTGTCATGCGGATTACTGTTAATTTATTATGCTGATCTGTTCTGTACGACATCTATTGCACGTCTGTCCGTCCTGGAAGAGGGATCCCTCCTCAGTTGCTCTTCCTGAGGTTTCTACCGTTTTTTTTCCCCGTTAAAAGGGTTTTTTTGGGGAGTTTTTCCTTATCCGCTGTGAGGGTCATAAGGACAGAGGGATGCCGTATGCTGTAAAGCCCTGTGAGGCAAATTGTGATTGGTGATATTGGGCTTTATAAATAAAATTGATTGATTGATTGATTGAATAGGCGCCATGTCAAGGTCAGGTACCCAGATCTCATAATGCACCCATGCTACGTGCACCTGTCCCTGGTTGTATATGTTGTTTTGGGCATCATTAGCAAAAGATCTATTCTGTTGTTTAGATAGGAGGACTTACTGGACACAAACCTAAATGTCACTCTTCACTCTGCCTCACTGACTTGAGCCTGGCTGGTCACTTGAGCAAACAGCTCAACTCCTAATGAGAATTAATTGCTTCAAATCCCACTTGAAAATATTTCTCTCTGAAGAATAATTTAAAATAAAGAACCCAACCCACAAGCTAATTTTCAAAACCAGCTCCAAGCCAACCATCTGTGACTTTGTAGCTCCAACAGTGGATTAGAACATAATGTGATAACTACAAAATTACCCCCTTTAGAAAAATGTGCCAGTCCTACACATAGTTTAGTAATAAGAATATAATCAGGAATTTAATTTGTTTGCAAAATCTTCAGCGCATAAATCAAAGTGGCAAACTGAGAGGTAGCAACAGGGTCAGGAGTAGTACACGCTGCTGTAATTTCTTTGGAGGAATACTAAAAGTAGTTTTAGTCATGGTGGAATCGGACTGAACACACACACAGGCACACACTCTTGACAAACCATGTGTGACCACTTGATAGAATTTACAGTGCAATAACAAGATAAGAGCTCTCTCAATTTAATTCGGATTCCCATTAAAAAAAACGTAATTAGGCCACAGAGAGTGAACTGGTGGGACGTAGATAGCCAATTAATCAGAGGGATGGCTACACGTGTGTTTCCTCTCTGTCTGCGCCGCACGGCACAGTAAGAGGCCGACGAGGGCAGGGAAAGGAGGGGGCTGCAGAGCACGACATGCAATTACCACCCCTACCTCTCCTATCTCCGGCTCAGGCTTAACTTAAAGCTCACACACTGAGGCCATATTCAGCACAAAGCGGGAGGACACAATAGGAGGAAGTGCTTAAAGATGAGCTGTGTGGAGGTGCCAAGCATGTGCGTAGTCTGGCACATCAGTGTGTGCAGTGTACGAGGACCGGGAGACAATGGAAGAGTGATGGCCTCTGTATCTGTGCCGGCAGAGACAGATGCAGTGACTCATGCACATATGGATGTACTGTATGTGTACAGTCAATCATACATATATACAGGGGCCAAAACCACAGCTTTGCTCTTTTAAGTGTTTGTGTATAGAGACTGCAGTTAGACATGGATTGTGTGTGTGTGTGTGTGTGTGTGTGTGTGTGTGTGTGTGTGTGCCAGCAGCAGGGAGGGCCACTGCAACCCTGAAACAATGGCTGCCCCAATTACTGAATGTGGAGTCCCACATTACTGTCTTTAAAGGTCCAGTGTGTAGGATTTAGTGGGATGTATTTGCAGAAATTGAATATCACCTGAAAATAAGAGGCAACGTGTTTTCATTACTCTAAGGCCCAGTCACACAAAACTGACATCAAAGAACTAGTGGTGACAAAGGCCGACTGTTGCATCACCTCACGTCTCGCCAAAAAAATTGCACATGAACGCAACACAAAGGCTACACCTGATGGACAACCAGCACATACATTCTGCGCCTGTGGGAGTAAATAATACAGACAGGCGGCGATAGTCTGTAACCAGCATTCAAAAAGGAAGACTGGAAGACCATCTTGATGCCAGTTAGCTCATTAAAGACAAAACCCAGCGCTGAAAAGACAAATTGAGCATAGTGTTAGTTCAGGCAGGACACAATATCAAGCTCAGCTCACATCCCAGCTACATCAGCTGATCTCAAGCAGCCCAATCAACTGATGTAGCAGCTGATAGATCACATGACTCCTTTCTATGCAACCAATTGGCAAATCTTATTAAGGGCACCATATTTCAAATAAAATTGAATTGAATTTTGCTGCTTCCTCTGCAAGCCGCTTTGCAACCCGCCTCCACCCCAGCTCCTCCTTTTTATTTTGCGTCTGACTTATCAATGCCATTTCTATTTGTCATTGATGCTGCTCTGTTCTGTTCTCATGGGGTCTTTGCTGCTGCTCTCCCTGCCTTAAGCCTTCCATAAAGCCACATGGAAGGGCAGGGAGGTTTCCTCTCTCTGCCTCAGGCTTTCCTCGTTTGCACATGAAAGAGGCTTTCTGCGTAGGCCTAGGAAAGGCAGAGAGGCCCCAGAACAGAGCCATACCGCCAGATATAATACTGCAAATGGAAACCTTTGACTTAAGTGGTCCTGACTGAAAGCATATTTACTGTGTGCTAGTAAACAATAACAAACAGTTACTAAACGTTTCTGCTAAAGAGTTCAATCTCTAAAGAAAAATAATCTTACCTAATCTAACGACTTTGTTTGGCTCTCACTTCCTCTTGACTTTAGCCTTTTGTGTACTTCTCTTCTTGTGAGCTGTGATGAACTGCCAATGAGAGAGATTTGACTCACCAATAGGCTCTGACGCCAATTAAACATGCTGAATTGGCTGAAAAAAAGAAAACATGGCCAACGAGGGCCAATGGTGTGGGACACATTGCAAAGACTAGGGCGACAAACACTCACCTCCTGAACAATGAACTCTAAAGAAATTCTAACCAGGAGAAGTTTCAGCCGGTTGCAATCTGCAATCCTCACCACAAGCTGTCACTAAATCCCCCTAAATCTTGCACACTGGATCTTTAAAAGGCTGTGGCATGCTCATTTTTTAAACTTATGTGATGATGGCGATATCTTGTGAAACAACACAACCTAAGGCTGAATAATGGTCTGAAAGTTAGGCTAAATTTTGGCATGGGAAAAACTCTAATGGTAATTTTCAAAAGGGTCCCTTGAACTCTCACCTCAAGACATCTAAATGAAAATTGGTTCTATGGGCACCCACAAGTCTCCCATAAACTTGAGAAAGCTTATCCAATAAATGTCTTGTTTCTCGCCATATTTGTACTCTTTCAAATTAAAGCTGTATATTTGTCTTTTTAAGGAAAAGGGGCAGCCAGCCTGTTTGAAGAACAATTAATTGCCTTCCATGTATAAACCGGCACATTACATTAAAACAGAATTACTGTGGAACTCAAAATGTTACAGTAATTGTACGGGTATTAATCAGTGAACATCAGATAAATAGTAACATTAACTGTAAAATAAGAAACCAAAGTATATATTTTTGTGGTAAAGCCTCATAGCAGCCATCTTTCAAGAACTTCCCATGAATTAGAAGTGGTGCTACAAGAGGGATTGCAACATCTAGTCCTTTCAACGAACTATATCACTGTCCATCCATCCATTTTCACCCGCTTGGCCGAGGCTGGGTCATGGGGGCAGCAGGCCATGCAAAGCACAGATGTGGATGTCCCTCTCCCCAGCAACATTTTCCAGCTCCTCCTGGGGGACCCCAAGCCATTCCCAGGCCAGATGAGATATGTAATCCATCCAGCGAGTTCTGGAGCCTCTCGCCAGTTGGACATGCGGGAGGCGTCGAGGAGGCATTCTGATCAGATGCCTGAACCACCTCACCTGACCCCTTTCTGTGCAAGGAAGCAGCGGCTCTCCTCTAAGCTCCCTGATGCTCCGGATGTCTGTGCTCTTCACCCTATCTCTAAGGTTGAACCCAGCCACCCCACAGAGAAAACTCATTTTGTCGGCTTGTACCCACGATCTCATTCTTTTGGACACCACCCAAAGCTCATGACCATAGGTGAGGGTTGGGACATAGATGGACCAGTAGATCAAAAGCCTTCCTGCTCAGCTCCCTCTTCATCACGACTGTCTGGCGCAGTGCCCGTAACAAATCAGATGCTGCACCAAACTACCGATCCATCTCACACTCCATTCTACCCTCACTTGGGAACAAGACCCTGAGATACATTAATTCCCTCACTTGAGGCAGTAACTCTCTCCCAACCCAGAGGGGGCAATCAGGCAGCGAACCACAGCCTCAACTGCTTCACACTCAGTTGCAAACCACCCCAGTGCATGTTGGAGGTCACGGTGTGATGATGCAAAAAGAACCACATCATCAGCAAAAAGTTGAGACGCAATTCTGAGGTTCCAAAACCGGACCCGTTCCTCCCCGGCTGCACCTCCAGACCCTGTTCAAACAGGATCGGTGAAAAGTGACAACCCTGGTGGAGGCCAACACCCACCAAGAACCTGTTTGACTTCATGCTGAGTATGCAAGTATCTTCAAGCTGAACTGAATGAAATGACATAAATCAGCAAATTTCCACCTCTAGCATCTGTTTCTCGGCTTGTCAACACATACATACCAACAGTATCTGGGCAGATGCATCAGCTCTGCAAGGTTCCATTCACACCATGAAGTGTTCGAGCAAAAATTCCACCAGATGCTGCAGCTATTGGTATCTTTAGCTGAGGTGTTCACCGTGTTCACAGGAGTGTGTTTGAGCAACCCGTTGATGTGGTATTCACATCTTTGAAATGTGCAAAGTTAAATCGCAATTTTTTTAGTTAGTTTTTAATTTTAGAAAATTAAGATTTGTGCTGTCTGCTACTTTCCATTTCTCAACATGAAAAAAAAGAATTTATGTATATTTAATTAATGTGAATGTAATATATTCACCTTTTTTTTCCAAGCGAATGAGAGAACATCCATTTAAACAAAATCAAACTCAGATTTATTTTGTCCCCAAGAGCACTTTTCCTGATTGCAACTGTTCCTCTCAATTGAATTAACTTAATTTGGTGCAAAAGTTTGCTGTCAAATGCTAATCGTATGCATGTATTAAGTGCCGGTGTGACTATATAAAAAGCATGTATGTAGGTGTAAGCAGGCTGAAGAGGGGGAGAGGCAGATTGAAAATGAAGCATGTTATTACTGAAATGACTTTGTAGGCTCTCAAGTGGAATGACTGGAGGTGTGTGCGTGTATGTGTGTGTGTGTGTGTGTGTGTGTGTCTGTGTGTGTGTCTGTGTGTCTGTGTGTGTACTTGTGCATGCCTGCCTGTGCACATCAGTGTGATTGAGAGTTGAGGGCATCACTGTGTAAATCCCATCACATAATTTGTAATTCCAGCTAAACTGTAATACCCAGGCTAAATGGCTTGACAGGGGAATAAGAGGAGGGGGAGGAGAGCGCTGCTTGGTCGGTGGCGTAGTAACTCAGCTGCATTTTAACTGAAAGGACAAAAGTATCAGTCTTGGGAGTGGAGCCCAGAGGAGCTAAACGAGAAAGAGGGTCACTAGGTTGGTCCTCTGTTTGGCCTCTCCTCCTATTTACATGATAATGACTCCCAGAGAACACCATGATAGCATCTTGACATCCCTGTCCCTTTTCCTTCCACGGACAAATTGCATTTGTCTGTCTATATGTGTGTGTATGTGTGTGTGTTTGTGTGTATGCATATGGAGGAGGAGACATTTTGACAAGCATTACAGTGCAATCATAATTGTCCTGTATCACAAGCAGCCCATATCCTCCTTGTTGCAGCATCTTTACATCTAAACAGAGTTATGTCAGAACGATAAGATCACAGTCTGAGCTTACTCATCACTGTATAATACACGAGCTAACTAGCATAGCAACAGTAACTAAGGGAGGCAGGAATTGCATTTACTTTACTTACCTGTAGATGGCACACATCAGCATAGGTGGGAGAATTATGATAAAAATGTATGACACCTGCTTTACTTTTTGAATACTGTAATGCATATAAAAAAAACCAAACCTGCTGAGTCACTGTTAGTCATCCCTGCTATAATTGTGGCTTCAATTGCNCCCACTAAATACTATAGCGTAATTGCCTTTCACCAAACTTTGTTTGTGGGTATTTATAATTATGTTTGAACCACTTATTCTTTAGCAGGAAGTACTCCTCTTCATCTGTCAGTTGTCAATTGTATTAATTTTATATCAATGAAAAAAACAAATCCGTGTTACTAAATTCTTACATTTTTACATGTATCTCACCATAGCAAGTTGGAAGTTGACATATTCTGCCATATATGAAGAGGGGAGACTCCCAGTCACACATGCATAATTGTCTGGGTGCGCAAAGGTGAAGTGGCTGGTCTTGTCATACAAAGTTTGATGGAGTGTCAACTGGACAATATGGAGATATTTGCATCTTGAAAGCTGGACTACAAATGTGGATAGACAGGGAGAAACACACGCAAGCCTCAGAAGTGGTAAGATACGATATTCCTCACTATATGAAGTGACTGATAACAAGATCTGTATAAAGGATTGTAAAGAAATTTGTCAGGTTTTTATTTTGTAGACAATTGATCTGTATTTATAGTGTGATGGGATGACAGCACAATGATGTGTGTGGTATCAGTGGAAAGCTCTGGTCCTGCACTTTCATATGATATGTGTGGTATTTCTGTGCGAGCCTGCATTCGTGAGTAATCCATCTAAGAATAATGTGTGTGCAGAGCTGTATGAAAGCTGCGTCGATCAAACAAGAGTACCAGAATTTTCTTTTTTAAATAATTGTTATTATAGAGAAGAGAGAGTCACTCAGTCACCTTCCATCGGTCCTCCCACGTATTTTGACTGCACAAATGAAATGGTTTATTTTTATTTTCATTTTATTCATTCATTTAGGTCGGGAAAAAATACCAAGGTCATGACCTCGGTGTCCTCAAAGGTAGTTACGGCCTTGATCAGCATATGTGGGAGAATTATGATAAAAATGTATGACACCTGCTTTACTTTTTGAATACTGTAATGCATATAAAAAAACCAAACCTGCTGAGTCACTGTTAGTCATCCCTGTTATAATTGTGGCTTCAATTGCTTTTTTTTTTTTTCGGAAAGTGGCTACCAGGACTAGACTTCTAGCCTTAACCATAGCCTCATTGCTCTAACTCTAACCTTAAATGACTTTATTATTTGTCTACACAATGTTTCAGGCAACTGGCAGTTGAAATGCAGGCAACCCAACACACATAGCAAACACTTGCAACAAGATGGTAGTGCTGAGCAATGAATGGCGACCCTGGAGCAGTTTTGAGGGTTTGGCGCCTTGCACAAGGGCAACTTGGCAGTACAAAACACTTTATTTTTGTACCAGGCTGTAAATATGTCCAACCCTATCACCAGTATAAATTTTGGCATTGTAAGTGTCTGAAAACCACAGACATGTTACATTTGTATGTTATTAAGCAGCAGATACACTGAAACTTTACAGCAGATCGTCCACCAAATGGAAGATCGGAGACTCGATCCCCGGCTCCTCCAGTGAACATGTCGAAGTATCCTTGGGCAAGCTAATGAACCCCAGATTGCTCCCAGTGGCTGCTCCATGGGTGTGTGAGTGCATGTAAATGGTTACTGAGTAGCAGATGGCACCATGTATTGGTAGCCTCGGCCACCGGTATGTGAATGTGTAGGTAAACGGGTTAATGTGACATGCAGTGTAAAGCGTTTTGAGTGGTCGGGAGACTAGAAAAGCACAATACAAAATGCAGTGCAGTCCATGTCCGTGTGGAAAGCAGGACTAAAGCTTGAGGAGAGGACGAGATATTTTGGAGTGCTTTGGTCTGTTTGCTATCTCAATTATAATAGACTTGTTAACACGAGGTCATTAAGCGAACTCCATGCTTGACTGTAGTGTGGAGGCTGTTTCCTGGTACCATTATCATCAGTAAATACATGTATTTTATGACAACATTCAGTCTAATGAGTGTTGTATATTCACCAAAACAGACACTGACCTTAAAGTGCAAAATTATTTATAAAGAAATTTACATAGCAGGTCTGAGCTGCTGCCGCGGTTAGTTTTCTTGATGAAGAGAGGTACACAGAGGACTAGAACTGCAGGAGCACTAAAGCTTTTCAAGCACACATTATTCCACAAGGACACTGTGTTCTTTTTGACTAACGTCCCTTTAATTAAAACATTTCCAAGAAAACATTTTATACTTGCAAATACATGAGCTTTGTGGAGGTAAATATCACTCTTATCTTTCTAAAAGGCTCTGTGCAGTTGTTTGGGGCTGTGGACAACTTTACTTCAAAGAATTATCACAAGATGATCACGTTTTGTAAATGATCATCGTACACAGCTAAGGGAAAAGCTGCACCTTGAGGGAACTAGTCAACATCACTGCACTTTAACTTCCCTTTTGTTCCTTCAGGTTAGCTGGCTAATTAGACTGTTGCACAACGAGTGTGATGTAACATCTTTGCACTCTTTGAGCTTGTGCTCTCTGTTACTGTACTGCCCATGGCTGCCCTTTGCTTTTCAGCAGCAGGAAAAAGCCTTTAACTACATTCAATCAACAAACCATATAGATGTCTGATCAGATGGAAAGAAAACGATGGATTCTGGTTTGGGTTTCTTCGGATTTCCTTCCCACTTTATCTGTCCTTTATCTTTACAAACTGTTCCATTTTCATTGGCTGCAATGCTACTACATCAAATCTTCTGTAGCATAACCAATGAGGAAATAACTTGTCAGGTGTGTGTTTATTATGTATGGTGGAAAAACAAGTAGAAGAAAACTGGCCAAGGCCAAGGGGGGGCCCAAGAAAAGGTGTATGGTTGACCTTTAAATTGGATCAAGTATAACAATTTACTTTCTGACTTAAATCACTGACAAAACAAGTTATATGTATTTACATGCTAAATAAAGGTATTTTTATCATTGAAACACATTTCAACGTGCCATCCGATGCTCCCACCCCCTGCAGGTATTGTGAAATGGTTCAGTCCATCTGACAGAGGAGGTTAGGTGCACAATGTGCAGAAATCACAAGTGCTGTTAATGTAAACATATGAGGTGGACTGCAGCCTGACCCTGATTAGCAAAGTCAGAATGCCTCACCAAAAGTCAGGGACCATAGTGGTATGTAGCCTTTAGTATTTACCACTTTGGAAAATGTTGTCCTGCTGCCCATGTTTCCTAATGGCTGGCCTGCATCACACAGAAGGAAGCGTGCATCTATTTGTAGCTCACAGGAGGACACCATTAATGTTCACATCTCGTCACAAGTAGATGCGTGCTTCCTTCTGCATGATGATGCAGTTGGCAGGTGCATGTAAACTTGAACAGCCTCAAAGCAAGCCTTAAGTCAGTAACTATTAAGATTCCAAGATGACCATTGACCTTAGCCACAAAGGTAGTGTACACTGTAACCAATAGCAACCAACTGCAAGTGCTTGGACTTTTTGTGCACCTGGACTAAAAAGACTCTTGGTAGCAATCTCTATCTTGCCCTTGGGTACAAATCTGTAATTGCAAAAATCCGTATGTAAACATCCCTCCAAGAAAAATTTGAATAACACCTCAGGCTTGTTGTATCCAAGAAAACACCTGCTGGTTATGAACTGCCAGTTTGACTTTTTCCACAAATCCCATATTAAATTTCAAAGTACCACAACTAGGATCATGCACTGTGTATATCATCCCGGTGGCATCGACAGTATGAGTGTCGAAATCAGCTTTTGGTCTAGGATATGGCCCCATTTAGACTTCAGGCATAGTATACATATGTGACAATAATCATATGTGTATAATAACAGTAGAAGTATGATTAATGATAACAGCAGCAGCAGGAGGCATCTGGCAGGACCACGGCAGCAGCACAACCACACACGTCACACTATCCAGGCACCGNGAAGAGAGAGAGAGAGAGAGAGAGAGAGAGAGAGAGAAGGAGAGAAGGTGCCCGGTGTATTATAGGGGGTCCCCCAGCAGACTAGACCTAAGTCAGCCTAACTAGGGGCTGGTACAAGGCAAGCCTGAGCCAGCCCTTACTATAAGCTTTATCAAAGAGGAAAGTCTTAAGTCTAGTCTTAAATGTGGAGACGGTGTCTGCCTCCCAGACCGCAACAGGATGACTCCACAGGAGAGGAGCCTGATAGCTGAAGGCTCTGGCTCCTGATCTACTTTTGGAGACTTTAGGGACCACGAGTAACCCTGCGTTCTCAGAGCGCAGTGTTCTGGTGGGATAATATGGCACTATGAGCTCTCTAAGATATGACGGAGCTGGACCATTTCAAGCTGAACCATTTAAAGCTTTGTAAGTTAACAGTAGGATTTTATATTCATATATGTATATGTCTCGTTATTGCATTTAGTGTTGCTTAAAAACAAGTCAGTTTCCTAGAATTCCCAGGACAGTGTGTCTCTGCTCCCAGGAAAAAAACCCCGTCATCATTAAGCAATAGAACTGACCAGCTGAGTTGTTATTTCCTTGAACTTTCTTTTGTTCACCTGTTGGCTTCTCTCATCCACATCCCTTTATGTTGTTTTTCTGCAGATTGAGTGACATGTCACAGGTTGAATTCAGAGAGAACAACTAATAGGTTTATCTCTTGTTGAGCTTCTAATTGGTCGCAGTGCTTTGCTCTGGCCTCTGCAGAATGGACAGCAGACCCACAGATGCACTAACCCCTCAGGGCCAGCACACAGAGCCCTCTACCTTTTTTTTTATTTGGCACCCACTTAGATGGCAGACGCGAACGCCATCAAGCTCTCGACCTCTACATCTGCCACATCAGCTTGTTAATTAACAGCAAACATCTGCTGGCCGTGGTGAAGAGGACTGAAGAGTGTGAATCGGCCGAGGGAAGAGGGAAGAGAAAGAGGGAATTAACCCGGAGCTCTGGACCCCTCAACAGACAGATGGTTCAACAGAGAGTCCTTGACTGAGCACTGCAGTGCCCAAACATTAATGAGTGGAGGGACAGTTGGGAGGTATAGATAATAACATATGGATTTTTTGGGGGATTGGAGACAGATAAAGCTGTAGAACACTAATGTGTACAAACTGTCATCTGCCCCTGCATTTTTTTTCTGTTTCATTTTGTATGTTGGACAACTGCTAGAACTTAATAACCTAAATGTGAGCAAGCTGATAGTACACTGCCTCACTGAATGAGCATTGATTTTGCTGAGAGACGTAACCAGGCTGGTGAATACTGAGGAAGGCATTAACATGGAGAACGCATGAAAAAGAGGGAAATGGAGAGAGAAAGACGTCTGAGCTCAATCAGCCGCAATGCTCAGACCAGTGAACATGGTGTTGTTGGATGAGAATGGACAGCCTCTGCCTCCGAACCAATCAGATCAGTGAACCATGACTTCACTGCCCCCCACTCCAAATCCCTACTTCTGTGTGAGTTCAGCTCATCGATGCACTGACAGGTCACCTCAGTCCCCCGGTCTGCTTCAAGTCAGTTGTCCATTGGGTGTTTTTAAAATGCCATTTTGTTCTGATGTATGTGTGACCTGTAACAGTACAGGATGGTGTATTTGTATTGCCTAAGCATGGCTCAGGGAATGTGTGGATGTATTCTTTGATTTGAGGGTCATCTTAAAGGGGGATCTGGCATTCTACTATTACCTGCCCGTTGGTTTGCATTGCAGTGGTGTTTTTGTATTGCACAGATTAATATTTTTGTAGTACTTTGCAGCAAATGTCCTCCCTTGAAAAGGTAGATGAACTCTGGTCACGTCTTATTCTGCACGGTGTCAGAATAGAAAACCTGTCAGATTGAGGTACTCACGGGTTTGACAACCACTGAATTTCAGATGATGTTCAGTCAGGGGAATAAGATTGTCAACTTGTCAAATTGTTACTGTCAGCGACCGCCAACAGCCAATCAGATTTTGTCAGTATCCTCCCTTTCCCCGCCGTTGTCATTTCATAGGCCTGCCTGGCATGTAGAAATAGAAGAAGTGGCTGGTTGGGTTACAGCCATTCAAAAAGCTCTGTTCTCTCTCTTTTCTAGCTCTCTTCTTTGGAAAGACAGTGACAGTTTCTTAAAATGATGGCCAGAAAAGTAGCAATAGTCAAGTCATTTGAAGTCACATCCATTGTCTTTACAGTATATAGCCTGATATCACAAATCTCAACAAAAAAACTCAAATAAACAACAAATAAAAACCCTTTAACTGGGAAAAAATGGCAGAAAGAGCAAACAAGGAGGATTCCTTTTCCAAGATGGAGAGACATACAATAGATTTTGTCTGTATAGACTAGCGGATCTGGAGCTGTATGCAGCTCTTTAGCCCCACTGCAGTGGCTCCCCGTGGCTTTGACAAATCACTTTAAATTAATTTATCATATAGCGATTCTTAATTTCGTATTTCGTAATTTCGTAAACCTATGCACCATTTAAAAAAAAAAATGGGTTGGGAGTTACTGCCCCAAGCGAGGGAGTTCAAGACCCTGGGCTTTTTAACAAGTGAGGGTAGAATGGAGCGTGAGATGGATCAGCGGTTTGGTGCGGCTTCTGCTGTGATGTGGGCGCTACGCCGGACTGTCATGGTGAAGAGAGAGCTGAGCCAGAAAGCAAAGCTTTCGATTTACTGGTCCATCTACGTCCCAACCCTCACCTACGGTCATGAGCTCTGGATAATGACCGAAAGAATGAGATCGCAGATACAAGCTGCCGAAATGAGTTTCCTCCGTGGGGTGTCTGGGCTCAGCCTTAGAGATAGGGTGAGGAGCTGGGACATCTTGAGGGAGCTCGGAGTAGAGCCGCTGCTCCTTTGCATCGAAAGGGGTCAGTTGAGGTGGTTCAGGCATCTGAATCAGGATGCCTCCTGGGCACCTCACGTTAAAGGTGTTCCGGGCATGTCCTACTGGTAGGAGGCCCCGGGGCAGACCCAGGGAGGGATTACATATCTTGTCTGGTCTGGGAACGCCTTGGGGTCCCCCAGGAGGAGCTGGAAAATGTTGGTGGGGAGAGGGACATCTGGAATAGTCTGCTCAGCCTGCTGCCCCCATGACCTGGCTTTGGATAAGCAGTTGTAACTGGCTGGCTGGCTGGCTGGCTGGATGGACGGATGGATGGACGGACGGATGGATGGATGGATGGATTTTTGTAGGCCTAAAGTCATTCTTAATTTCTCCAACCATAAAAATGTGTATCATACGTCTACAGCCTGGCCTTCCCTCTAAATGTTGCTGAACCTCATAAGCAGTGGCTAGTCTTGGGTCTCCTTAGCCAGGCTAGCTGTGGAATCCACATCCAATCTTTATGAGTTAATGAGCAAAATATAGAAATCGGTATTGCATGGGCAGATTTGTTTGGCCAATGCTGCAAAATTATAGTACCAAATTATCATGAATAGACCACTGCAAGGGCGCCACCTCGTGGTAATACATGTTAATGAATGCTCACTTAGACCTTTTAGTAAAGGTGGGGCCAAAAATGGCTTTTTTGATAGTAAAGGTTGTTGACCCCTCGAATAGACCAACACAGTAATATTAGTATTAGATTTTTTTTCTTTATCCTGTCAATGCATACAACCAATTAGCTCTTACTAGCTTACTATCTCTGTGAATTTTTGAGAATTTAAAAATCTTGTGACATTTTGAAGCGCGATATCAAAATACAAAAACATAAACCCAGTTAACAAACTGATTTCAGCATTGAATTGTAGTTGAAAACAGGGTGATATTTGGTCCGAATTCCTAAGAGTTTTCGAAATTTCATTGGTTAAAATGCAGTTACAGCATCACTATGTAAAAATGACAAGTGTATTTAATTATTTTGATAATTGGTTCAGTCATAGGATTTAAAGAGAAACAAAACTTATTAGTGTGTGAGGTATTTCTCCAACGTCATATTCCACTGGTAAGTGAAATATGGTCTACACAAAGACATAAATTCAACACATATAATGTTTACTATAAAATGTCATAAATATGAAATGATATCGTCTGTGTGCTGGTCTAAATCTGAATGTTGAATCAATATCTTCAAAAAAACAACTCAAATCTGAACCTTTTCTGAATGTCTATTCACTACTGATTGTAAATGTTTTTAAATGTCTATTCAATAGAAAAATGTTTGCTGGGAAGTGCTGTAGGCCAGTGGCTTGCAGAGCTGGAACCTCACACTGACAAGAAACAGAAAGCAGGACCAGTGCAAACAGGCAATTCAGACCCTGGGATCATGATTCTTTAACCCTGTGATCTCCACTCATTTCTAGAGGGCAAGGTCCAGCAAGTCGGTAAGCTGCTTTGAGACATCCATTACCATGTTGTGAGATCAAGTATTGACTTCCAATGAGATTGTAAATGTAAAAAAAAAAGTCCTTCTCAGCTGCATTTTTAAAACTATTCAGGCAGCTGTGCATGGTCGAGAGAATTGAGGGGAAAATTTAACGACATACTGGTGTTTATCAAAGGGACTTTTGACAAAGAAAAATTTGATACTGATGCAGCCAGCTTTCTGTGCACCATCTGTTCACCTGGGTCTTGAATGAATACAACAACTTAAACAAACAGGACAAATCTACAGGGTGGACTGCAGATCTCAGAACAAAAATGTAGATGTTTTTATGCACATACAATAAAATCAAAACGTTTGTAGGCTTTTAGTATGACTACAGAAAAATTGTCCAGAAGGAAAATAATATTACAACTCCTTGGAAAATGCTAAAATAACTAATTTTGGACCTTAACATAATCAGGACAAAATGTTGCACCAAATGATTTGGTGCAATTATTGCTCTGAGAAACAGAAATATAGAAATAGACAGTAAACATTCTCAAAAAAACAAAACAAAAAAACATCTCTCCATCTGCTGTATGCTAAGCATCCATGACATCACCTTAGTCAGAGAGCCTAAGCTGCTGAACACTTTAAGAGCAGGCTTGACTCCACCGTGCAGCTTGATAGCTGGACCTATAGGAGAAGAAAGTACCCCACTGTATACTGTATGTACATTTACACTGCATACATCAACATTAATTTCACACATGAGCGTGAGAAATCCCTGTAAATGCGATGATCTCAGTCTCCAGGCTAAAACCCTTTGTGTCATATGACCTACATTCTTAAAAGACGCTTTTAAGGCTGATGTTTGGGTTTAACTCTCAACATGTGGTCATAGTCAGTGAGGCCTGAGCTGAACTGACTGTCAACTCAAAGAACTCAAAGTGCCACAGTGGACATCACATTTGGTCCAGAGCTGTACCTCTAGTGAGAAGACCCTATTTATGTGGGCAATAAATTCTGTGAAAATGATTTTTCTTCTGTTATCTTTAAATGAGCACACACTACATCCCCCACTTATGTTCATTCTTCTGCTATTTTCTTTACAAACACCCGACCTAGTCACCAGAAAGGATGTTGACATTGTACATTTCTGCAAACCACAGATACATTACATTTGCTTGTTATAGCAGATACACTGAAACTTTACATTTCAGCAATGCTGTGGTTAAAGGAGAAGTCCGGTATTTTGCACTTTGAGCCCCATTTCTGGGTTGTTCATTATGAAATAGAGTGGTTAAGACCAAAATAGTGATGACTGCTCATTTTCGGAGAATTTGGCTTTCCCCTGCCTGGCTTAACACTGCTGCCTATGGTCATGTGTGAATCTGTCCTAAAACCACCATAAACGTTTGTTTTCAAAGCCATGAAACTCATTGAGTGGTCAGTGGTGTTCGTTGATGTTCTGACATAACAAACATAGCAAACTGTGGTTTCCGTGATGATTTATTTGACATTTTGTCTAATCCATTGGTTTTCTACAGGAAGCCTCATTGTCCGTTGGTAGTAATCCACCACCGGAAACAGAGAGGAGGTTGTTTACGACAAGGTTGTAGTCATTGTAGTCTTGTAGCTCAGCAAAAGTGCCAGCTCGACAGTGCTGTGTGCGCTCCTGGAGGAAGAACGAGAACGAATGAAAAGGTTTCGTAATAAGTTTAAACTGCACAATGGATTACTGGCTTGTAAACGACCTTCGCAGTACGATGCCTTTGAACACAACGCCAACCTTCTTCTTCTGCTTATTCTCTGTGTCCCATTACATTGCAATGGTTTCCTGCCAGTTGGCGACACCCACGTAAAGGAGCATTATCGCCATCAAGTGGGCTGGAGTGTATAACGCTTCAGGGTCAAATGAACAATCAAGCGGAAGTTTACACACGGGTGGGAGGCAGCTGAAAAAATAGTTCCACAATCGAGATGAATAGAGAAAACACAGATGGAAACCACAGTTTGCTACTATTTTTATGTCAGAACATCCACGAACACCACTGACCACTCGGTGAGTTTCATGGCTTTGAAAACGAACGTTTCGGGTGGTTTTAGGACAGGTTCACACATGGCCATAGGCAGCAGTGTTAAGCCAGGCAGGGGAAAGACAAATTCTCCGAAAATGAGCAATCGTCACTATTTTGGTCTTAACCACTCTATTTCATCATAAACAACCCAGAGATGGGGCTCAAAGTGCAAAATACGGGACTTCTCCTTCTCCTATGATTAGGAAAACATCATGTTATGGCTTAAAATACCCTGTTTTGGGGGCACAACCTCGTAGGAACAGCTCTGTGAAAAACAACTGCTTTTTGTGGCAGTGTCCCAGCAGGAAAAACAGCAAAGGGTTGCTGAAAAACACCCATGTTCGGAACCTGAAAAGCTGCTGGTAACACAGCAATGGCTCACTAAATTACAACCAGTTTTGTCTTTTGTTGGTCTTGATCTGCAGAGATGTGCAGCTTACCAGGCATCACCCCAAAGTGACGCGCCATCCACCTTCCCCATCACCTTCTGATGACAAGGTCAACTCACACACTACGTGACTTTAGAAATGTTGAAATGATACGTATGAAAATATAACATATTCGTGGAATACAAAAATGTGAAAAGCCAATATTTTCCTCTGGTGACTGGGTTGAAACACTGGGCCAGCAAGAACAGTCATGTTGACTGGTTTCAAAACAACAAACCAATTTCAGCACAAGTGATTAATTGCTTTAGAAATCTGTGTCTCCTCCATGGCTTCCTCAGGCAGGTCACAGAATTGACTCCTGAATTGAGTCCACAGTCCACAGTCTCTATATGGCTCCACTTGCATCTATATGCATTATCATACATGCTGTATTTGCTGTGGTTGATTGCTGATGAGATGCAGCTGGCTGAGCAGGTGATTGGACCAGATGGTCTCCAAAGAAGGTAAACTTTCAGAGGAAAACTGGAGGGCAGATGAGACACGAGACAGAAAATTCCAGAGGGCACATTACAGCACTCTTCATTTCACATGTCTCACATCCAGATAAAATTCAGGGACAATTTAATATGCCTTTTTTTTTATTTATTTTTTTATAGTTTTGCTGTCGTTAAAACGGGTGGTCACACTCAAAGTCCCCTTGTCCAAAACTGAGTCTTATTGAACCCCTCATTGAAAGGTGTAGTGCAGGGGTAAGCAACCTAAGGCTCTAGAGCTGCATGTGGCTCTTTAGCCCCTCTCCATTGGCTCTTTGTGGCTTTTACACAAAAACAAATATATAGAAATGAATAACAGTTATTTTGAAATATCTTAATTTTTCATTGCTGTAGGCCAAAAGTGATACTTACAGTTCCAGTAAAAATGTGTAACCTATACACTCAAAAAAATCTAAATAAAAAAAAGAAAATAAAAAAATAACATCCGTTTACTAAAGTGTAAGTCATCATCTATGACCTGGTGTCTTCTCTTAAAATTTTGGTGAACCTAAATAGCTGTGGCTAGTTAGCGATGGAGTCTCTCAAAAAGTCTCAAGAGGAAAACTTTATAGTGAGTGGACAGATTTACTTGCTTTCACCTCCAATGCTGCACCGTTTCATTACCAAATTACGCTAAATTAGAGCTTAGATCGGGCCCGAAAAATGCAGCCCGAGCCCGTGCATGTTCTGTCCGAGCCCTGCCCGGCCCGTCCCTTTAACTCTAATTATAAGCCCAAGCCCAGTTTAAACCCAACATTTTTTTTAAGGATTGGGCCGTTACAACTGATGTTTTGAACTGGAGTTGTTTGAATGACCGAAATCTGTTCAGAATGATCTTGATGAATAGTGCAACAATGAGGAAGGATTATGTCAGAACGGGGTGTTTATTTATAATGGTACACTTGACGAAGCCGACACACACGTTGTCACCGTCAACAACTAATTTGAAGCTGTCCCAAAGCTTGGACTTCCCTTGAGATTGGGCAAATTAAAACTCTTCTAAGGCTATTTTTTTCTTGACATCCGAAGGCTCTATTTTGCTCGTTAAGCCTACGGCAGCAGGTCAAGGGTGATGTGTGTGAAGGGAGGCACTCACATGTGCGTGGCCATTGGCGCCGTCAAGGTGTGGTAAGTTGGTTCCATAGCCTAGGCCTATTATGAGGAGCCCGACCCATCTGAGCCCAAGGATAGTGGCGGGAAATTATGGCCCACAGGTCGGGTCGGGTCCGGGTTGGGTTCGGGCTCAGGCAGAGAATCTAAGCTCTACCCTACACAGCCCACTGTAGAGTAGCCATCTTGTGCTAAAACATATTAATGGATGCTCATTTAGGACTATTAGTAATGCTGATGGGCTAATTTAGACTTTATAGGCAATGGATCAATGGGAGCAATATAGTGGAGAACCGACCAGGGGAGAGAGCACGTCTAGGGGGGTGGGGGTGCTGCAAGGCAACTTGATTGGCAGTGTTTGCTTCTGCCTCCACAGCCATGGGAGAGATATGCATAATATGCAGCGAAGGGTGGTGATCATCATCTGTGTGCTGCAATACCATGGACTGGTGTGTGCACTAAACACACTGAGGGGTGCAGCCTGCTCTGCCGAACCTGTCATGCATGAGACAACAGACTATTGAAATAACAGAGGGAAGAGAAGAAGAAGTGGTGTGAGGAAACACATCAGCCCTCAGGTTGTAATAAACATTTTAATATAGTATAGAAAATATAATATTATTTTTTACAGTAGAAATTTGGGTTTTAAATTGCTGTGGGTTGGACTCAGGTTGGGCTTGGACAGAAACTGTGTAGGTTCATATAGTTACTGAACTACTGAAGTAACTGAAGTTATTGTTCTTGGCCCCAAACAACTCAGAGACTCTTTATCTGACGACATAGTTTCTCTAGATGACATTGCTCTGGCCTCTAGCACTACCGTAAGAAACCTCGGAGTAATATTTGATCAAGATTTGTCTTTTAATTCTCATTTAAAACAAACCTCACGGACTGCATTTTATTCAACTGCGTAATATTGCGAAAATTAGGCCTATCCTGACCCGAAAAGATGCAGAAAAATTGTTCCACGCTTTTGTTACCTCAAGGCTGGATTACTGTAACTCCCTATTATCAGGTAGCTCTTGTAAGTCCTTAAAAACCCTCCAGAATGGAATTTAAAATCCTACTGTTAACTCATAAAGCTCTAAATGGTCAAGCTCCGTCATATCTTAGTGAGCTCATAGTACCATATTATCCCACCAGAACACTGCGCTCTGAGAACGCAGGGTTACTCGTGGTCCCTAAAGTCTCCAAAAG